>NW_021629802.1:0-92679 GCF_900700375.1 Denticeps clupeoides | reverse complement strand
CATTTTTTCCTGCAGATTTTGATGCCATCACTGACCCATAATGAAGGCAAAGATTTTGGCACTGAAGGGCATCAACAAGTGATGGCACAGAGCAGCATGGGTCCAATGGTGATGAACAGGTAAAAAAAAGTGTCAGAATTGTAGTCTTTAGTGCCATGCTAAACCTTCTATGTGTTCATCCTTCCATGTTGCATCTTCCTGCGACAGGATGCAGCAGGTACCTGGGCCTGTCCAAGAAAATGCTGGTGTCCCCCTCCTCTGTTTGGACAGGTATGGTAATAAAAAGATGTGTTCGTTTTTGTGCAATTCATCTTACGGAGTTGCTGTTGCAGGATGGGAAGTTGGCTCCACAAATGACAAGACCCAACCCCCCGAATTTTGGAACCGGATTGTCAGTAAGTGTGCTCCCCGACAGCGTTCCTCCAGGGTCAGCAACCCTGCTCTGACCATTCTCGCGTCCTCACCTCCAGATGATGCTCAGAGGAAGCAGTATGAGGAGTGGCTCCAAGACACACAGCAGCTCCTTCAGATGCAGCAGAAGTTTCTGGAAGAACAGATCGGTGCCCACAGGAAGTCTAAGAAGGCGTTGTCTGCAAAGCAGCGCACTGCCAAGAAGGCTGGAAGACAGTTTCCAGAGGAGGAGCGCGAGCAGCTCAAACAAGTGACGGAGCAGCAGAGCGTCGTGCAGAAACAGCTGGAGCAGGTAACATGGCTGCATTATGAATGCTTGTAGAGATAGCAGAAATGGGAAAACATTTTGTCATTATCACACGCAGCTTTATGAAATCATTAGTTCCATTGGTGAAGGAAGCAGCAGCAAGTTCTAAACAGACATTTACAGCATTTACCAGACGCCCTTATCCAGAGCGACTTACAACCACTAGTTACAGGGACAGTCCCCCCCTGGAGACACTCAGGGTTAAGTATCTTGCTCAGGGACACAATGGTAGTAAGTGGGATTTGAACGTGGGTCTTCTGGTTCATAGATGAGTGTGTTACCCACCAGGCTACTACCAAGCTACAGAAGCCAACAGTGAAATGCATTACAGCAAGATGTTAGTCTAATGTCTACTGATAGTTCATCCAGGTAGCAAACTGATGATGTTCCATACAGACCCTCTGCATCTCGCACTGGTCCCAGTGTAGTGGTAAAGTAGGGTGGTTTGAAGTTAACGTTCAGACCTTAGTGATTCTTCACAACTCCGTACCATGATGGCACCTTGATTCCTCTCTTGGTGCAGTCAGGTTGCCTGATACGTTTTTCTTCTCCCTCCCAGATACGGAAGCAACAGAAGGAGCACGCAGAGCTGATTGAGGAGTATCGAGTCAAACAGCAGCAGCAACACACCCTCCAGCCTCCCATGATGCCCGGCATGGCAGGGATCCACCGCAGCCCCTGGAATGATGCCTGTGCCCATGGGCCAGCCAATGATGGGTCCTCTGATGCCAGGCCAGCGCGTGGCCAACGTGCCTCCTTGGCACTCGGGCTCAGGTGGACCCAGGATGCCCCCTCACATGGCTCCTCAGTTGCCACCTGCGAACCCGCCCAGTCTGCACAGCCCGCGCCTTCTGGTGCCAGGAATGAGCAGGCCCTCTCAGCCTGGCCCGGCAGGAGTTCCACCACAACCTGCCACCACTGGTGGAGCAGGAAGCAACGGGGGCGGTGCCAGCCCCACGTGAAGTTCGACGACAACAACCCGTTCAGCGAAGGGTTCCAGGAGCGCGAGCGCAGGGAGCGTCTCCGCGAGCAGCAGGAGCGCCAGAGAGTGCAGCTGATGCAGGAGGTGGAGCGGCAGCGGGCGCTGCAGCAACGGGTGGAGATGGGCCCTGATGCGGTGTCCCTGGACCCCGGCCTTTCCCAGATGCCCTTCTACAACGCCGAGCTGCCGCAGGACTTCCTGCAGCCCGGCAGGCCGCAGCAGCAGCAGCCGATGGGAACTGCCTTCCCTCAGCAGCCAAACATGGAGTTTGGAGGTGGGCCTCCATACCTGCAAGGAGACCAGAGGAAACCTGAGATGGCTGCCAGCTTCCGGCCGAAGAACCCCATGATGCATGGACCTAATTACCTCCAGGGACAGGGGGGTTCTGCTGGATTTGGACGGCCCACGGGTGAAGTCGGTTCTGTTGGGATGGAATCGTCTACTCCCCTCCCCCCAAACTATCCGGGATCTGGCCAGTCGCTCATCCAGCTGTATTCCAACATCATCCCTGAGGAGAAGGGTAAGAAGAAAAGAAGCCGGAAGAAGAAATCCACAAAGGACGATGATGCTGATTCCAATAAGGCTCCTTCCACACCTCACTCTGACCTGACCGCTCCTCTGACGCCGTGCGTGTCCGACACCTCGTCCACGCCCACCCGCAGCACCACCCTGCCAGGAGACCAGGAGACCAACGGCGCCCCCTCAGCCTTGAGCCGGCAGTGCAGCGCCGACTCGGAAACGCCGGAGAGGACGGCTGATGCCTTCAGCACATCAAGCTGGAGAAGATGGAGGCCAGCGAGTGTCGCGAAACTCTGCAAGCTCTCCGCTCTGAAGGTCCGAAAGCGGTGAAGCTTGAGGAAGGGGCGTCGCCTAGCCTGGCCGAGGGCCAGAAGCCCTGCCCACATGGCAAAGGGTGACCCATCCAGCAATGAGCTCCTCAAGCATCTGCTGAAAAATAAGGCCACGCCCCCTCCTTTCTGCAGGACCTGACATCATGCGCCCTGTGGAAGAGGTGAGTTCAAGAGCTGACGAGCGTCGTCTTCTGCTTATATGTGAGTAGATCAAGCATCAGTGAGAACGTTGCCAGTGGAGTGTATTATCCAGAGCGACTTCCAATCAGTAGTTACAGGACAGTCCCCCCCTGGAGACACTCAGGGTTAGTGTCCTGCTCAGGGACACGATGGTAGTAAGCGGGGTTGGACCTGGGTCTTCTGGATTATAGGGCGAGTGTGTTAGTAGGCAGTAGGGTAAGTAGGATCCAGTAGTGTATTGTTGAGGGTGAGAGAACGTGGAACTGCAGTGCTCTGATGTTTAGTTGTTTTTGGTGGCCTGTCTAGTCTTGGCATCGTAACATTATTAACTTGATTACAATACTCTACATACGTCCATTTTCGTTTTCTGATAAAAGCCACCAGAAGCATTTTGGAATAGAAATTATGTGTGAATGCGTGTTGAGGAAGTGATGTCATCTATGCAACAGCATAGGAGATACAGGAAGCAGAAATACTGCGTAAGTAGAATAACGAGAGGAAAATGAGAGTTTTTTTCTATCAACAATATTGCATTATATATTTTGTTATAGAATTTGTCAACTTCAGGGTCTGTCAAAGCCCATTGAGCCACATAATGTGTATATAAGAAATAAATGTTGTCGTTTCTGTCATGTCATAAAGGTGTCAACCACACTTATTAACTTATTCGGGTAAAAATAAAAATAAAAACCTCTCATTGTGCACACATTATGTCAGAGTAACCCGTTTTATTTCCATTTCAGATTCATCTCAGACGCCGGCAGAGTTTACTTTAGAATAATGGGCTCTTGTCTGTTTCTTTAAGGCTGAATTAGTGGCACTACAGCACACATTAGAGGCCATTAGGTTTTATTGAACAGAACTGTAGATCGAAATGTGATTCACAAATCCCACTACAAACTAATCCAGTATCAGGGTGGCGGGCGGCTCTTTTAAAATCTTTCACTTGGTCCAATATCACAGCTGAAAAATACGATCTTTGCAGCTTGGGGTGGACGGGCATCTGATGATGGGAGGTTCTGAGCTCCTGGAACCTCCTCTGCTGGAGCAGGGCAAGAAGAAACCGCAGAGGAACAAAAGACCCCCTAAAAGTGGAGTGGAGAAGCCCCCCTCGCGCTACAAGAAGAGGAAGAAGGAGGGCGAGGAGAAGCAGGTGGTCTACTCCAGCACCGACAGCCTGATGAGCCAGCTCAAGCAGGTGTGTGTGGCGGTTATCAGCGCTCAGGACGCCGCAGTCATGCATGCGCTTGTCCTCAGGGAAGATGGACACCTCTGCAGAATAAATTGATCCTCACCCCCAGAACCGGGTACCTCTGAAATGTTTTAAGTTGATTTGCCTGGTTAATTACACTCATCTCCATAAGTAACGACTTTCATTAAGGCTTAATTGCACTGCTGGCACAGGCACATGTGGGTAAAACGTGTCCTAATGGAGTTAGCGAGGGCCTCAAACAGGGTTTTAAATGGCAGAACTCGGCGCTGCGGCATTAAAGGAATTATTAACATGGCAGAACGTGGGGCTGGCTGGTTGTAGAGGAGCCTGTTTCGTGGTTTCGTTGTTCATGGGAAGGTAGTGTTTTATGGAGTTAGATGATGCCCCATTTTTATTTTATTTGTACTTGTATTATCATGGATGCAGTGCAGAACATGATCAATTCTTTTATAATGACGTTGCTTGGTGACTCTCTGGCGGTTCTAGTTAAAAAGTAGTGCCGGTAGTGACTGTGGTGGCCTGCACTGTCGATGTCGAACGATTGACGGTCACTGTAACAGTGTGTGTGTGTGTGTGTGTGTGTGTGTGTGTGTGTGACCTGTTGGATAATAATTAGTCCCACAAAGAGAAAAGCAGTCAGTGTCAAAGTGGCCTAAAGTGGTAGAACATGTTTAGCTTTTATTATAATTCATATATAATTTGAATATTGCTTCAGATACTTTTATTACATTTACAGCATTTATCAGACGCCCTTATCCAGGGCGACTTACAATCAGTAGTTACAGGGACAGTCCCCCACTGGAGCAGCTTAGGGTTAAGTGTCCTGCTCAGGGACACAATGGTAGTAAGTGGGATTTGAACCTGGGACTTCTGGTTCATAGGGAACTGTGTCTAACACACTAGGCTACTACCACTAACTGATTTAGCATTTTATCTGGTTCTGATCCATATCGGGTTAAGTGCCGCAGTGTTTTTGGGAGGTTGAGCAGGATCGGACGCCTAGATGGGAATATTTCTACATGGACGGTGAATCCTGTCTGATCGATTGTTCCTGTCTGCACACAGCAGCTCACCCTGCTGCCTCTGATGGAGCCTCTGATCGGGGTGAACTTCGCCCACTTCCCGCCCTATGGCAGCGGCCAGCTGAACGGGGAGAACCGCCTCTCTGGAACGTTTGGCAGCGCCTCGCTGGACGGGGGTGTCGGACTACTACTCGCAGCTCATCTACAAGGTGAAGTTCGCTCCTGCGTCTCCGGGTTCCACCGGTGCCGTTATAACCCCCTCGTTCTCTGTCCTGCAGCAGAACAATCTGAGCAACCCTCCCACCCCTCCTGCCTCGCTGCCCCCGACTCCTCCACCGGTGTCTCGGCCCGAAGATGGTCAACGGGTTTGCCACGGCAGAGGAGCTTAACAGGAAAGCGGGCCGTGATGGGGCCACATGATGGTAAAAGGCTGCAGCCACCCCATCTTGGAAAACATGGTCCCGCACACCTAGACAGGAATTAAGGGATTTTTCTTGCTTCGTATTTCAGTTTCGAAAGGTTCTAAGCAGCCGCCGACCTCGTTTAAGCCAGACGAGGACCTGCTGGGCCAGACCATCACCCAGGGACCGAGGACTGTGGACGTCCCGGCGTCTCTGCCCACACCTCCTCATAACAACCAGGAGGAGATCCGGTACGAACCCGTACACCTGGGTCACGGTCCTCCACACAAACACACCCGTACTGCCAAAACTGACCAACAGGAGTGGAGCTGAATAAAAGTGTGTGTGATGTGTGTTTGTGTGTGTGTTGTGTGTGTGTGGTTTGTGTGTGGGTGTTGTGTGTGTGGTGTGTGTGTGTTTGGTGGTGTGTGTGTGTTTGTGGGTGTGTGTTTGTGCATATGTGTGTTTGTGGGTGTGTGTTTGTGCATATGTGTGTGTGTGTGCGTGTTTGTGCGTATGTGTGTGTGAGTGGTGTGAGTGTTGTGTGGGTATGTGTGTTTGTGTGTGAGAGAGAGTGTGTTGTGTGTGTTGAGTGAGTGAGTGTGTCTGTGTGAGTGTGGAGTTATGTGTGTGGAGTGTGTGCGAGTATGTGGTTTGGAGTATGTGTGTGGTGTGTGTGTGTTTGTGATGTGTGTGTGGTGTGTGTGTGTGTTGTGGAGTGTGTGTGTGTGTGATGTGGAGTGTGTGTGTGTGTTTGTGTGTATGTGTTGTGTGATGTGTGTGTTTGGTGGTGAATGGTTTGTGTGTTTGTGTGTATGTGTGTGTGTATGTATGGGTGTGTGTGTGTGGTGTTTGTGTGTGTGTGTGTGTTTGTGCGTATGTGTGTGTGTTTGTGTGTGTTGCGTGTGTCTGTGTGTGTGTGTGCATGTTTGTGCGTGTGTGTGTGTGTTTGCGTGTGTGTGTGTGTGTGTTTGTGCGTATGTGTGTGTGTTTGTGCGTATGTGTGTGTTTGCGTGTGTCTGTGTGTATGTGTGTGTGTGTGCGTATGTGTGTGTGTGTTGGTGTGTGTGTACAGAGGTCAGGACCACTGCTTGGCCCCCGACACCCCAGACAGCTTCGTACCGTCCTCGTCCCCGGAGAGCGTGGTTGGCATGGAGATCAGCCGTTACCCGGACCTGTCCCGCGTGAAGGAGGAGCCGCCCTCCCCCTGTGCCTCCCCGGTCATCCCCATGCTGCCCAGCGCCGGCGGGAAAGGTGGTTACCTAGCAACACACTTCTCTTCCTCCAGAACTGCGCTCACATGTTACGGAAAATAGTTCGTTTTAGGGCCACGCATTCATTATTTTATATGGCTTCTCTCAGGGTCGGAGGTGAGGAGGTGGGAAGTGAAGACGGAACCATCAGGAACGTTCTTCGGTTCTCAGTTCACTCAGCTGCCACTGTGCTCCAGAACGGACCTGGTTTCCGTAGCCATCAGCCTCAACCCGGCGGCAGCTGAGGTACAAGAACACGCACCTTACACACCCCACGTACCCCACGTACCCCACGTACCCCACACACCCACGTACCCCACACACCCCACGCACCCCACGTACCCCACGCACCCCACGCACCCCACGTACCCCACGTACCCCACACACCACACACCCACGCACCCCACACACCCCACGTACCCACGTACCCCACACACCCCACGCACCCCACGTACCCCACACACCCCACGTACCCCACGCACCCACGTACCCCACACACCCCACGTACCCTACACACCCACACACCTTACACACCCCACACACCCTACGCACCCCACACACCCCACGCACCCTACACACCCCACACACCTTACACACCCCACACACCCCACACACCCCACACACCCCACACGGGGCAGGATCCTTCATGTGCCGTCTCCTCTCCAGAATATCCCGGGCGTGGTGGCGGCCGTCGCCGAGCTGCTGTGTGTCCCCGTCCCAGCCAGCTATGAGAAGAGCCGGACCCCCGAAAGAAGTTCCCTGTCCCTCCTGGCGGGGGGTGAAGGTGCCCGCTCCTCATGGCATGTTGGACCCCGCCAACCACTCCTCTTCCAGCAGAGGCCACCGGGAGTGATGCCACACCTGGTTTTGGGGGCCCGGTCAGCACTGGTAAGCCATTAGAGTCAGGGTCAGGGGTCACGGTCATTCCTGTCTAGCCCCACCCTCTTTCTTATATGGTCTGATTCCTCATCAGCTTAGAACTTTTCCAATAATAACATTTGATTGGGGGGGCGGGGGGGTGACTGTAGAAAGGCCTGGAGAGAGAGAGAGAGAGAGAGAGAGAGAGAGAATTGGCCCGCGTAGTTATTAATGATGAGTTATTTCTTCCTCCACCTCCGTTGTCATGCTGGTGGCGGGCGAGCTGCTATCGATTGGCCGTAATCGTTACGGACCCGTTAGTTCGGGCGCGTGGTTGAAAGTGATGGAAGTGTCGGCCGGAGCGTGCCGGGCGGGGCTGCTCCTCGAGGGAATTTCCTTTAAACAACCGCCGCCTGCAGCGCTCGCAGCTTTTGTCTTTGACCAGAACGTTTATCAGAGATGTCCACACCTTGGACGTTCTCACAGTGGAACAAAACGAGGACGGGGAGACCGGAGACGGAGCGCCCTCGTTTCATCCAGTTAACGGTGCCCTGCAGGCATCACTGGCTCGCTGGCCGCCTCTTCTATCATAGTCATATTGACCCATGTTTTTAACGCTTCATTTTAATTACTTCTGGGTCAGGATTTTCTTATAAAATTATAACTCCAGGGAGTTACTTCGTCAGGATCAGAATCTTTTTAATCGTAATAATCATAAAAACACTCCTATCATTGAATAATCTAAAACGGTGAACTGGGAACCACTGATTACTGACAAGATGAAAAGTTGTGATTTTCCCTGGACTGAAAGTGCAGCTGGTGGAACTTCAGAAGGTCTCGGTTCAGTATCTGGTGGGATCAGTTGTTTTGGGTTCCTGCAGGTCCGATGGGAAGCTCCAGCCCTGGTCCGAAGCCTCAGTGGTGCTGGCACTGCAAGGTGGTGGTTTTGGGAAATGGAGTCCGCAAGTCCACCAGAGACCTTCCCTGCAGCTACCAGCAACAGGTCAGTAGATCATCCTGTTCAAAGGGGACCTGAAAGAGAACCTGGCGCTCTGCCCCCACAGCATCCAGCCCCCCATTTACATTTACAGCCATTTTCCAGAGCACCTTACACTCAGTAGTGATGGGGACCGCCCCCCTGGAGACACTCAGGGTAAAGCGTCTTGCTCAGGGACACATAAGTGGGGTTTTGAACCTGGGACTTTGTGCTCTTCTGGTTCGTAGGCACGGGTCTCCCCCACATCCCCCCATCACCACCACAGTTACCGGGGCAACCGATTCCACCCCCGGCTGTGTTTACCACAACATGGACTTCAGTGAACGTGTCTGGAGATGAGCTGTGTGTTTAATGTGTGTGTTCTTCATCAGGAGGTCCAGTCCCGAGGTGAGGGCAGTATGGTGTTCTGCAGCCACAACTGCTTCGTCCTGTTCTCCTCGTCCATCCAGGCCAAAGCTGTGGGGGGCAAGGTGAGGACCTACACACCCACCCACACACACTCACACTGTAAGAAGAGTATCAGCCATCAGCAGTGAGTCTTGCTGTTAATTGATGTTTGGGTTCTAAATATTTAATGCGTCCTCCAGTGCCGTTGCGTCCTTGATTGTTGTGTTGATGGTGGACAACTTTTTTTAAATAATGAAACTGAAAAGCCTGGTTCCTCTGTGAATATTAGTTGTTGCTGAGCGGAGTGATGTGGTCAGCGTGCCACATCAGCCCCGTCATCACGGTGCGAGGTCGTTTTAATGGGAACCCCCTCTCTGTTCTCCTGTCCAGCCAAACTTGCCCCTCCTCCCGGACTCCAGTGTCGGAGAAATCCCCGGAAAGGTCCAGCACCAGTACAGCAACAACATGTCCACTCTGGACATCCACTGTCTGGCCCAAATGCAGCCCAAACTGTCCTCGACCTCGACTCCTCCCACCCTGGACGGAGCATCCAAGACGGACGCTGCCCTGAAGGTCACCGTGAAGCTGAAGCACCGCCCTCGCGCCTTCTACAACAGCAACAGCTCTGATGAGGGCGGAGCCATGCGCCACCATGTCTTTGCCAAGCGCTGGAAGGGTCTCCGCTGGCGCAAGTGGACGGTCCAGATCGTGGTGCCCAGGGGCAACCTGCAGCTGCCCGACGAGGACGAGGTGGACCAGCTGCTGCAGAAGTTGGGGGCTTCGCTGCGCCCGGACCCCCTCCCCCGTGACCTGCGCCGCTGCTGCTTCTGCCACCAGGAGGGCGACGGCCAGACGGACGGCCCCGCCCGCCTCCTTAACCTGGACTTGGACGTGTGGGTGCACCTGAACTGCGCGCTGTGGTCTACCGAGGTGTACGAGACGCAGGCGGGTGCGCTCATCAACGTGCAGATGGCGCTGCAGCGTGGCCTGGCGGTCCGCTGCGCCTACTGCCAGCAGACGGGCGCCACCAGCGGCTGCCACCCGCCTGCGCTGCACCAACGCCTACCACTTCACCTGCGCCCTCAAAGCACAGTGCACCTTCTTCAAGGACAAGACCATGCTGTGCCACGTGCACCGACCACGGGGCGGAGAGAGGGGTTGGGGAGGGGAGAAAGGGGTGGGGCCGTACGAGCACGAACTGCGCTGCTTCTCCGTGTTCCGCCGCGTGTACGTGCAGCGTGACGAGGCAGGGCAGATCGCCAGGATCGTGCAGCGGGGCGAGAGGGAGAGCACGTTCCGCGTTGGCAGCCTGGTCTTCCATGCCGTCGGTCAGCTGCTGCCCAGTCAGATGCCCGCCTTCCACTCGCACAGCGCCATCTTCCCCGTGGGCTACGAAGCCAGCCGCATCTACTGGAGCATGCGCCACGGCAACCGCCGCTGCCGCTACCTGTGCTCCATTACGAGAGCGACAGCCAACCGCTGTTCAGCATCCGAGTTGTGGAGCAGGGATACGAGGAGCTGCTGCTGACTGGCAGCACGCCGAAAGGTGACGATAAACTCTCATACGAAGTCCCCGCAACGTACTCTCTACGATGCACACGACATCCCGCAACGTACTTTCATACGACGCACATGTTACGTACACACAACGTCCCCGCAACGTACTCTCATACGATGCACACGACATCCCTGCAACGTACATTCATACGGACACACGCGTTACGTAACACAACGTCCCCGCAACGTACTCTCATACGATGCACACGACATCCCTGCAACGTACTTTCATACGACGCACGCGTTACGTACACACAACGTCCCCGCAACGTACTCTCATACGATGCACACGACATCCCTGCAACGTACATTCATACGACGCACGTTACGTACACACAACGTCCCCGCAACGTACTCTCATACGATGCACACGACATCCCTGCAACGTACTTTCATACGACACACCCGTTACATATACGTACATGATGTCCCTGCAACATACTCTCGTACGACGCACACGACATCCCTTGCAACGTACTTTCATACGACGCACGCGTTACATACACACAACGTCCCCGCAACGTACTCTCATACGATGCAACGACATCCTGCAACATACATTCATACGGCACACGCGTTACGTACACACAACGTCCCCGCAACGTACTCTCATACGATGCACACGACATCCCTGCAACGTACATTCATACGACACACGCGTTACATATAGCGCATGATGTCCCTGCAACATACTCTCATACGACGCACACGACATCCCTGCAACGTACTTTCATACGACGCACGCGTTACGTACAACAACGTCCCCAGCAACGTACTCTCATACGATGCACACAACATCCCTGCAACGTACTTTCATACGACGCACATGTTACGTACACACAACGTCCCCGCAACGTACTCTTATACGATGCCCACGACATCCCTGCAACGTACTTTCATACGACGCACCGCGTTACGTACACACAACGTCCCCGCAACGTACTCTCATACGACGCACACGACATCCCTGCAACGTACATTCATATGACACACGCGTTACGTACACACAACGTCCCCGCACATACTCTCATACGACGCACACGACATCCCTGCAACGTACTTTCATACGGCACAAACGCGTTAACGTACACACAACGTCCCCTGCAACTACTCTCATACGATGCACACGACATCCCTGCAACGTACATTCATACGACACACGCGTTACATATACGCCGCATTATGTCCCTGCAACATACTCTCATACGACGCACACGACATCCCTGCAACGTACTTTCATACGACGCACGTGTTACGTACACACAACGTCCCCGCAACGTACTCTCATACAATGCACACGACATCCCTGCAACGTACATTCATACGACGCACGCGTTACGTACACACAACGTCACCGCAACGTACTCTCATACGATGCCACGACATCCCTGCAACATACATTCATACGACGCACGCGTTACGTACACACAACGTCCCCCGCAACGTACTCTCATACGATGCACACGACATCCCTGCAACGTACATTCATACGACACACGTGTTACGTACACACAACGTCCCCGCAACGTACTCTCATACGATGCACACGACATCCTGCAACGTACATTCATACGACACACGCGTTACGTAACACACAAAACGGCCCCGCAACGTACTCTCATACGATGGACATGACATCCCTGCAATGTACTTTCATACGACGCACGCGTTACGTCATCACAAACGTCCCCTCACGTACTTTCATACGACTCATACGCGTTACATACACCAACGTCCCCCAACGTACTCTCATCCGATGCACACGACATCCCTGCAACATACATTCATACGGCACACCGCGTTACGTACACACAACGTCCCGCAACGTACTCTCATCCGATGCACACGACATCCCTGCCAAACGTACATTCATACGACACACCGCGTTACAATAATACGCGCATGATGTCCTGCAACATACTCTCATACGACGCAACTACGACATCCCTGCAACGGACTTCATACGACGCCAACACGCGTTACGTACACACAACAGTCCCCCGCAACGTACTCTCATACGATGCACACAACAATCCCTGCAACGTACTTTCATACGACGCACATGGTTACGTACACACAACGTCCCCAGCAACGTACGCTTGATCGATGCACACGACATCCCTGCAAACGTAACTTTCATACGACGCAAGCACGCGTGAACGTACACAACAACATCCCCGCAAACGTACTCTCATACGACGCACACGACATCCCTGCAAACGTACATTCATATGACACAAACGCGTTACGTACACACAACGTCCCCGCAACATTACTCTCATAGCGAACGCACACCGACATCCCTGCACAACGTACTTTCATACGGCACACGCGTTACGTACACACAACGTCCCCGCAACGTACTCTCATACGATGCACACGACATCCCTGCAACGTACATTCATACGACACACGCGTTACATATACGCGCATGATGTCCCTGCAACATACTCTCATACGACGCACACGACATCCCTGCAACGTACTTTCATACGACGCACGTGTTACGTACACACAACGTCCCCGCAACGTACTCTCATACGATGCACACGACATCCCTGCAACGTACATTCATACGACGCACGCGTTACGTACACACAACGTCCCCGCAACGTACTCTCATACGATGCACACGACATCCCTGCAACATACATTCATACGACGCACGCGTTACGTACACACAACGTCCCCGCAACGTACTCTCATACGATGCACACGACATCCCTGCAACGTACATTCATACGACACACGTGTTACGTACACACAACGTCCCGCAACGTACTCTCATACGATGCACACGACATCCCTGCAACGTACTTTCATACGACGCACGCGTTACGTACACACAACGTCCCCTCAACGTACTCTCATACGACGCACACGACATCCCTGCAATGTACTTTCATACGACGCACGCGTTACGTACACACAACGTCCCTCAACGTACTCTCATACGACGCACACGACATCCCTGCAACGTACTTCATACGACGCACGCGTTACATATACGCACATGATGTTCCTGCAACGTACTCTCATACGATGGACATGACATCCCTGCAATGTACTTTCATACGACGCACGCGTTACGTACACAACGTCCCCTCAACGTACTTTCATACGACGCACGCGTACATACACACAACGTCCCCGCAACGTACTCTCATACGATGCACACGACATCCCTGCAACGTACATTCATACGGCACACGCGTTACGTACACACAACGTCCCCGCAACGTACTCTCATACGATGCACACGACATCCCTGCAACGTACATTCATACGACACACGCATTACATATACGCGCATGATGTCCCTCTGCAACATACTCTCATACGACGCACACGACATCCTGCAACGTACTTTAATACGACGCACGCGTTACGTACACACAACGTCCCCGCAACGTACTCTCATACGACGCACACGACATCCCTGCAACGTACATTCATACGACGCACGCGTTACGTACACACAACGTCCCCCAACGTACTCTCATACGATGCACACGACATCCCTGCAACATACATTCATACGACGCACGCGTTACGTACACACAACGTCCCCGCAACGTACTCTCATACCATGCACACGACATCCCTGCAACGTACATTCATACGACGCACGCGTTACGTACACACAACGTCCCCGCAACGTACTCTCATACGATGCACACGACATCCCTGCAACGTACATTCATACGACACACGCGTTACGTACACACAACGTCCCCGCAACGTACTCTCATACGATGGACATGACATCCCTGCAATGTACTTTCATACGACGCACGCGTTACGTACACACAACGTCCCCATCAACGTACTCTCATACGACGCACTAACGACATCCCTGCAACGTACTTTCATACGACGCACGCGTTACATATACGCACCTGATGTTCCTGCAACGTACTCTCATACGATGGACAATGACATCCCTGCAATGTACTTTCATACGACGCACGCGTTACGTACACACAACGTCCACCCTCAACGTACTCTCATAACGATGCACACGACATCCCTGCAACGTACATTCATACGACACAAACAACCACCCGTTACATATACGCACATGATGTCCCTGCAACGTACTCTCATACGATGCACACGACATCCCTGCAACGTACTTTCATACGACGGACGCGTTACGTACACACAACATCCCTGCAACGTACTTTCATACGACGGACGCGTTACGTACACACAACGTCAAGTCAAGTCAAGTCAGCTTTATTTCAATTCTGCCACAGTACAGGACTGCAGAGAATTGAAATTACGTTACTCTCTGACCCATACAAGTCCCCGCAACGTACTCTCATACGATGCACACGACATCCCTGCAACATACTTTCATACGACGCACGCGTTACGTACACACACCGTCCCCGCAACGTACTCTCATACGATGCACACGACATCCCTCGCAACATACATTCATACGACACACGCGTTACATATACGCAACATGATGTCCCTGCAACATACTCTCATACGACGCACACGACATCCCTGCAACGTACTTTCATACGACACACGTGTTACATATACACACATGATGTCCCCTGCAAACATACTCTCATACGACGCACACAAACGTCCCCGCAATGTACTTTCATATGACGCACGCGTTACGTATACACAACATCCCCGCAACGTACTCTCATACGATGCACACGACATCCCTGCAGCGTACATTCATACGACACACGCGTTACATATACGCACATGATGTCCCTGCAACATACTCTCATACGACGCACACAATGTCCCCGTAATGTACTTTCATACGACGCACGTGTTACGTACACACAACGTCCCCGCAACGTACTCTCATATGATGTACACAACGTCCCCGCAATGTACTCTCATACGATGCACACAACGTCCCCCGCAACGTACTCTCATACAACGCACACGTCTCATTTCGACGTATGCGTACATTCATACGACACACGTGTTACGTGCACACACACAATGTCCCCGCAACGTACTTTCACACGACGCACGCGTTACATATACGCACATGACGTCCCTGCAACGTACATTCATACAACACACAGGATGTCCCCCGCAACACACTGTCATACGACACACATGACGTCCCCGCAACGTACTCTCATACGACGCACATGTCTCATTGCGATGCATATGTACATTTATACGACACACGCGTTACTTACATGCACACGACGTCCCCGCAACACACTGTCATACGACGCACATGACGTCCCCGCAACGTACTCTCATACGACGCACACTTTACACACTGACGCTGTGGTCCTCTGCTATGTTTTCAGGCGTGTGGGATCAGGTCCTTGTGTCGGTGGCGGAGAGGCGGAAGGAGACGGGGATGCTGAAGCTGTTTCCGGTCTACCTGAAGGGGGAGGACCTGTTCGGCCTCACCGTGTCGGCTGTCCATCAGGATTGTAGAGTCGGTGAGTGGAGGAGAGTCATGTGACACCAGCTGACTCCACCTCCTTATTTATCGATACCAAATTCTTACTGTGTGTGTGTATGTAGCTCCCAGGTGTGGAGGCCTGTGAACGTTACACCTTCCGTTATGGGCGGAACCCCCTGATGGAGCTTCCTCTGGCCATCAACCCATCAGGCTGCGCTCGCTCAGAACCCAAAGCCTCTTCACACATCAAGAGGTGCGTGTGTGTGTGTGTGCGTCCTCCTGTCGGAGCTGGTCATCTTCTTGCCATTTCTTGTCCCCTCTGTTGTATTTTTACCTGCATCTTCTGCCTGCTGAGTCTCACTCTGCACTCCAACCAGAGCAACCATTTGGAATAAATATGAAGTGTCACAAATCAGAATTGTGGGGAAAATTCAGGAGCCTTTTTAATTTCTTCCTGCTTTCGTTGAGGAACAGTTCTGTCAGGATCAGCTGATTACTTCCTCTAACGTGGATCCAAAATTCCTGTCGTTTGCACTTTGGTTAAGAAAGCTTGAGGGTGTATGTTGACCTCTGACCCCGCAGGCCACACACCCTGACAAGCAACAGCTCCTCCAAGGCCCTGCAGGGCGCCGCCCACCCGCCCGAGATGGGAACCCTCTACAGCAAGCAGTTCGTCCACTCCAAATCGTCACAGTACCGCCGCATGAAGGCGGAGTGGAAGAGCAACGTGTACCTGGCGCGGTCACGGATCCAGGCGAGTCACAACGTGTCCTCTGTATTTAACCGTCACCCTTGGTGAGCAGTGACCATGACAGGCGCCTGGGGAGCAGTGTGTGGGGACGGGACCTTCATCAAGGGGACCTCAGTGGCACCTTGGCGGATCGGGATTCGAACCCACAACCTTCCAGTTACGGGGCCGCTTCCCGATCCACTGCCCCACATATTAAACACATAATTACAATATTCATGAATTGATTTGTAACTTTTTTCTCATTTGTAAAAGTCTGTAAGTCCATCAGGCGAAGTCTTCGTCTTCTTCTCAGCCTGTGTTAGAAACGTAATAGATGAGCGGTGGCGCCTGGTCCCTGCGTGACCTTTACTCCCGTTCCACAGGGACTGGGTCTGTACGCCGCCAGGGACATCGAGAAGTACACCATGGTGATCGAGTACATCGGCACCATCATACGCAACGAGGTGGCCAACCGCAAGGAGAAGATGTACGAGGCTCAGGTGAGCAGCAGAGACACGTCCAGCTGTTCTCGTCCAATCACGTCACAGTCAATCAGCTGTCCCGTTCTCTGTCTCTGTAGAACCGCGGAGTCTACATGTTCCGCATCGACTGCGAGCACGTCATCGATGCCACCATCACAGGAGGACCAGCGAGGTACACACACACACACACACACACACACACACACACACACACACACAGATACACTCAGATATAC
Organism: Denticeps clupeoides; assembly: GCF_900700375.1. NCBI lineage: Eukaryota > Metazoa > Chordata > Actinopteri > Clupeiformes > Denticipitidae > Denticeps > Denticeps clupeoides. The sequence continues at coordinate 75,405 of NW_021629802.1, read as the reverse complement.
ACTTTATACATGGAGCACAGAACCGACCGTCTTCACCCGTCACAGGTACATCAACCACTCATGCGCCCCCAACTGCATCGCGGAGGTGGTGACGTTTGAGAGGGGACACAAGATCATCATCAGCTCCAAGCGCAGGATCCAGAGGGGGGAGGAGGTGACGAAGCCGGCGGGAGAACGTGCTGTAGAACGTGCCGTGGAACGCGTCTAACTCTCCTTCTCTTGTCCGTCCTCAGCTGTGCTACGACTACAAGTTCGACCTGGAGGACGATCAGCACAAGATCCCCTGCAACTGCGGCGCCGTCAACTGCCGCAAGTGGATGAACTGAGAGGCCCATCCAATCAGGGCGAGCGAAGCGACCGCAGAACTGTACACTTCTTCATCATCATCATCATCATCAACGTGGCACAAAGACATGAGGCGGGGGTTGGGGAGGAAGGTGTGTGTGTGTGTGTGTGTGTGTGTGTGTTCTATTGTTGTTTATTGGATGGGTTCAACTCACCAGCTGACCAGGAGAGTAAAACGCTGGCCGCGGCCTTACTTAGTACCGAAGAGGCGGGTTCCTCGACAAACAGAAATATATATATATATATATATACAGATACGCTCTATACACACATGTATGTAGACATCACTGAACAAGGAATGTACTGGGAGACTTTCCTTTGGGATAAAACTAAGGGAATAATTAACTTGCACTAGAAAAAACGGAAAAAAAACGAAAAAAAAATCCGAAAAAATGATGCTGTTCAAATACTTGATTCCATGAGTCAGTTTATTTTTCTTTTCTTTTCTGAGTTTTTTGATGTAAAATAAGAGGAGACCTTTTGTATTTATTACTGAATGAAGCTATTTTTTAAACGTGGCGTGGCGTGGCGTGGCGGCCTGTACATACGGCAGACTGACGACGACGCATCTGTAAATAAGTCTGCAAATTCCGGAATTTCTCGAAAAATCCTCGACCAAATGCTACCTGTCGCGCGGCGCGGCGCTTTCCTGTTGGGCCGGCGGCGTGTTGGCGAAGGAAGAGAGATGATCCACGATGATCCACGATGTATAGATCTGTACAGAATGTTCAGAAAACTGAAAAAAATCAGAGTATTTTTGTTGTATTTAGATTGTAGTTATGATATCGTCTAAAATAATCTGACCACTTGAATATTGTTTCTATCAGTTCTTTTTTTTTTTTTTTTTTTTTTAGTTGTGAATGATAAGCGCAATCAGAAAGAACCAATCACGTGAGGGCATGTTATGAGTTATAAATTATGTAGAACTGTGAATTTCTTTCTTTTTTTCTGGTTTACATTTTGAGTTTTGAGGGGTGACGTGCGGTCTGGTGATTTTCTTCCTTTTTTTAGTTGGGCGACATTAATACCTGCTACCGGCTCCGATCTCCGGTTTTTTACCCTGCCTGTGGCGCACAACTTCTCTAGACTATAATCATGTTGGTATATTCAGTCTTGTAACATACACGGCATGTATTTTTTAAAACTTTATGATGAAATCAATTGTACATAATTTCTCAATGACTGGTTGTAATGAAATTTGTTTCCTGGGTGTTTTTTTTTTTTTTTTCTTCTTCTTCTTTCCTTGTACAAAACTCGGACATCTTAACAGTATTTGTCTCTTTTCTTTGTCCTGTATAGTATCTCATGTTGAAAATGAAGCCTTTTTGAAGTATACAGAGTGTGATGGATTTTGGAGTTTGTGGAAACAGATTTAGGACATTTACAAAAAAAATAAATATTTTACATCTTAACATGACTTTTTATTTTTTACTAAATTAATAAAAAAAACGGTGATGAAGAACACAAGATGTTTGATTTCAACTTTTATTTGGTTTCGTGAAAAAGGGATCTGCGTAGGTCTGTATGATGGTCCTACAGCCGTTCACGTTCCACACACACCAGTACGGGGACGTCCAGGGACCAGAAGTAAGAGAAGGGGAAGATAATTACTACAGAATAATCACAAAATCTGTGGAAAAGGGGGAATTTAGTGTATTGTCCATGTTTGTTCTGAGAAGAGAGCAACTGCACATCTTCTCCTGCTTTGCAAACATCTTTAAAAGCTAAAGGATAAAAGTCGTTCTTAAAATAATCCATAAAAACTAAAGCGCCAGAAGGTTCAGTCCTCCAGCTGCCACTGCTGAGCCTGGGAGCCGTCGCAGATCGCCATGGTGACGTAGCCCTTCTGGCTGACCGGGTCGACCGCGGCCAGGCACTGACCCACCGACACCTGGTACAGACGGTTCGTCTTCTGCAACACGAGAACCGAGAGAAATAAAAATTAAACATTTTAATAAAAAAATGTTAATAAAAGTGGGCGTGTCTCACCCCGAGCGTCCACTGCTGGGACCCTCCGGACCCGTGGCATTTCATCAGCCTGGGGGGGTCAGAGGAGCGGATCTCTGACATGTCCAGACAGAGCAGGCCGGCCAGGATCAGCTCCTGTTCTTCATCGTAGGACCACTCCTACACACACACACACACACACACACACACACACACTGCGTTTCTTTTCACACTTCCTTCCACCTGGACTGGTTTTATTCTGTGTGAGTTTTAATTGGTCAGCAGGAAGCACCTTCATATGAAACATCTTCATTCAGCTTCATTGACTTTGGTTTATGTGATAATCAATAAGAACAGATTTACACACACACACACAGCTATTATTCGTCCCCATGTAATAAGTATTTATAATTGACAGGACCGTTTTATTCAGTAGTTTCATTAAATAATAATGTTGATATGCAGACATGTGCTAGAAGTCCACAGATGGAGAACCGACTCTGTTCTCTACACACCTCATTTGGGGAAATTGAGGTTTGGTCACATCAACAAAATAACTTTGCTATAAACGGTGCGCTTTCTCACTCATCCGTATCGGCACGGTGCTGAACAGAAAATATGAATCTATCTCTGAAACCAGATCTAGAGACTCCGCCTCCTCCTTGACTTGGTCTCCGGACTTCCGGACTTCCCACCTGCTCTTTATCCCCGGAGTCGCACTTGCGCACCACCACGGCGCCGCCTTTCTGGCTGGGCCGCCCCTGCGCCACCAGGCACCGGTCCGCCAGGAGGTTCCGGAGCTGCGGAGAACACGGCGGAACGTTGGATGGGCGTTCTGCTTGGCTCCACGCCGCCCCCTGCTGCACGGTCCACGCCTCTTACCCGCCCTCGCTGCAGGATCTTGGGCCGCTTCAGGCCCTTGTTGATGAAGGCCGGAGGCTGCGGCTTGTTGTGGGAGGAGCTGAGCTGCATCTCGGGGTAGATGTTGTCCAGGTACCATTTGAAGGAGCGACACTGCAGCCGCCGCCGGATGGCCACGCGCTGGCTGATGTCACCGTAGTCGCGGTTACGAAGCTCCGGGCGTAGCGCAAAATACTGCTCCTGGTTATAGAAACAAGGACAAGCAGGTCATCTTCTCCAGGTCCAGCCAGATCAACTTTTGGGTTTCAAATTGTCCCTGTGCTAAAAACTGATGATGGAGCAAAACAGAGATGAACCTCATGCTTACACGTCTCATCTGTGCTTAAAGTTCTCTAAAGATCTCTACTACAACCTCAGTGTGTTCTCAGGACACTCCAGAGGGGTCCATCGGTCATTGATCCCTCAGTCACTAGAGGAGATCAATCATTGAAAGAGCTGTTATCAGCTTCAGCGTGGTCACATGACCTCTGACCCGAGCAGTGAGCGGTGGGTCCCTGTCGTGATGGGCGCTAATGTGTAACTGGCGAGAGGTTTACTTTGTACTCGTCCATCCAGACGTGTGCCAGGCGCAGCGAGTTGTGTGCCATGGTGTCCTGGCCACCAGGGGAGCCGTACGGGCGTCTCTTGCGGAAGATGTGTCCCACGCGAGAACATGGGATGATGTGCAGCTGACCTCCACACATCCAGATCTGCAGCAGGGCGATAAACACGTCACTCCACTCGGTCTAGAACCGGGTTCTCCGGCTTCACGTACGACCTGCCATCATGAGCCAGTAACGTATGACAATGTCTGTACGCTGCTCATCAGGGGGACATAACAGAACTGAGACCCGTGGGAACACCGTAAAATCGCTATAATAAGCTGGTGTCACAGCTCTGATTGGCTGTGCCGTCTTGGAGACTCGTGGTCTTTTCAAGGTTCTCAGACTCATCTCTGGATTCTTAAAATGTCTCACACACACACACACGTAATGGCGCTCACCCTGAAGGAGATCTCCAGGTTCTCCCCACCCCAGATGTCCATCCCGCCGTCATACTGGCCGAGATCGTTGAAATACCGACGGTCCATGGCAAACAAGCCCCCCGCCATGGTGGGGGATCTGCAGAGAAGACGACAGAGCAGCACTGAGCTGACCAATCCGAGGATCAATATCCGAACGAGTACAAACGGCCATCACAATCAGCCACTGTGTTTCTGCATTAGAGCCACTTTATAAATCCAGCTGAGGGCCACAGATGAGAAGATCTGAAGCTTCAAATCTCACTGGGTCGAGGCCTGCAGGCCGCCAGAGGCGAATAAGTCAATCCCAGAATCCCACAGGACAGCCCAACACAAACACATGCCCCGCTCCAGGCGCTCCCTGACCTGTTCATCACACTTCATCAACCAGAGGGCCACGCCCACAGGCTCTGCAAAAGATGAAGACCAGAAACCTCCTGACCTGATTGGGGCTACGGCTCCAACAGGGCTGTTCAGCTCGGACAGAGGGACGGGGTCCCATTTGAAGTGCAGCCCCCAGTTGAAGCCGCCGCGGACAATAGGTGATGGACTGTAGACCAGCGTGTCGGCGCTAATAATGTCGATGACGGGACAGACCACCGTGTGTCGGTTCTCTTTAATGGGGGCCAGAAGGGGCTGCAGCCACGCCTCGTTCACCTCGCAGTGGCTGTCCAGGAACACCAGCACTTCTCCTGAGTGTGGACAGCAGGAGAGATTAATTCAGGATGTTGCACCATGTACTCACGTGTTAGTGAGGGTGTAGCTGTGGTGTTGTGAGGTGTATTTTCGATGCGTGTCAGTGATGGTGTAGCTGTGGTGCTGTGAGGTGTATTTTCGATGCGTGTTAGTGATGGTGTAGCTGTGGTGTTGTGAGGTGTATTTTTGATGCGTGTTAGTGATGGTGTAGCTGTGGTGTTGTGAGGTGTATTTTTGATGCGTGTTAGTGAGGGTGTAGCTGTGGTGTTGTGAGGTGTATTTTCGATGCGTGTTAGTGATGGTGTAGCTGTGGTGTTGTGAGGTGTATTTTGATGCGTGTTAGTGAGGGTGTAGCTGTGGTGTTGTGAGGTGTATTTTCGATGCGTGTCAGTGATGGTGTAGCTGTGGTGCTGTGAGGTGTATTTTTGATGCGTGTTAGTGAGGGTGTAGCTGTGGTGTTGTGAGGTGTATTTTCGATGCGTGTTAGTGAGGGTGTAGCTGTGGTGTTGTGAGGTGTATTTTCGATGCGTGTTAGTGATGGTGTAGCTGTGGTGTTGTGAGGTGTATTTTTGATGCGTGTTAGTGATGGTGTAGCTGTGGTGTTGTGAGGTGTATTTTTGATGCGTGTTAGTGAGGGTGTAGCTGTGGTGTTGTGAGGTGTATTTTCGATGCGTGTCAGTGATGGTGTAGCTGTGGTGTTGTGAAGTGTAATTTTGGTGCATGTTACTGAGGGTGTAGCTTTGGCATTGTATTTGACTGTGAAAAGGTGTAAGTGTGAGGTGGAGCAGGTGTTGTGAGTTCTTCCACCTGTAGCGTGTGAAGCTCCAATCATGCGTCCTCTGATGAGACCCTCTCTCTTCTGGTTCCTCACCAGCTTCACTTTTCCCTGGAGGTTGTGCTGCAGGTATGAGTCCAGTTCTTCCTTAAGGTCGTCTGGAGAAGCAGCATGAGGTTAATATGTGTTTGCGCCTGTGTTGGAGTGTATATTTGGCCCTTCTTCTCATTGTGTGTATTTAGGCATTTATATAGGTTCTCGTTGTCTTAGTGAGTGACGGGATTCGCATTGTTTGTATTTAAGTGTTCGTGTTGCGTGTATTTGGCAATTCGCATTGTGTACGTTTAGTATTTAGTTGTTCACATGAGTTTATTCATGTGTATTTGGCCTTTGCATTGGTTTGCATTTTGTGTATTTAGTCATTCGCGTGTGTTCTCATCGTGTCTTTAGCCATTTGCGTGTGTTCTCATCATGTCTTTAGCCGTTCTTGTGTGTTCTCATCATGTATTTAGCCGTTTGTGTGTGTTGAAATTGTGTATTTAGCCGTTCGAGTGTGTTCTCATTGTGTCTTTAGCCGTTCGCGTGTGTTCAAATTGTCTATTTAGCCGTTTGCATGTGTTCTCATCATGTCCTTAGCCGTTCGTGTGTTCTCAGCGTGTATTTAGCCGTTTGTGTGTGTTGAAATTGTGTATTTAGCCGTTCGAGTGTGTTCTCATCGTGTATTTAGCCATTTGCGTGTGTTGTCATCGTGTATTTAGCCATTCACGTGTTGAAATCGTGTCTTTAGCCGCTTCCTTGTGTTTACGTCATGTACATTTAGCCGTTCGAGTTGGTTCATGTTGTGTGTATTAAGCCATTCATGTTTGTTACCATTGTGTGCATTAAGCCGTTCGTGTCATGTATATTTAGCCGTTCGCGTGGGTTCGCGTCGTGTACATTTTGCTGTTCGCGTCGGGTGCGTCAGTAGGGTGGTAGTAGCCTAGTGGGTAACACACTCGCCTATGAACCAGAAGACCCGGGTTCAAATCCCACTTACTACCATTGTGTCCCTGAGCAAGACACTTAACCCTAAGAGGCTCCAGGGAGACTGTCCCTGTAACTACTGATTGTAAGTCGCTCTGGTCAAGGGCGTCTGATAAATGCTGTAAATGTAAATGTAAATATTTAGCGTGGGTTCGCATCGTGTACATTTAGCAGTTTGCGTGGGTTCGAGTCGTGTATATATATATAGCCGTTCATGTGGGTTCGCGTCGTGTATATTTAGCCGTTCACATGGGTCGCGTCGTGTATATTTAGCCCTTCGCGTGGGTTCACATCGTGTACATTTAGCAGTTTGCGTGGGTTCACGTTGCGTATATTTAGCCATTCACGCAGGTTCGCGTTGTGTATATTTCACCATTTGCGTGGGTTCGCGTCGTGTACATTTATCCATTTGCGTGGGTTCGCGGCATGTATATTTAGCCGTTCGCGTGGGTTAAAAGTGGTGATAGTCTCGGCTAGTCGTGTGGAGGAGGGCAGGTTGTTCCACCAGCCAGGGACAACAATGGAGACAGAGATGATTGAATCGGAGACCCCGTGAGGAGGAATTTTTAGTCTCCTTCCGTTTGCTGATCTGAGAGAGCGTGCAGAAGTGTAGCTAGGTAGTATTGTGTTGATGTAGGAGGGCGCAGTTCCATTTACAGCCCTGTAGGCAAGCATCAAGGATTTGAACTCAATGCGAGCAGCTACCGGGAGCCAGTGGAGGGAGGTAAGAAGAGGTGTAACATGGGTGTATTTTGGCTGGTTGAAGTTGAGACGGGCTGCCATATTTTGGATCATCTGGAGTGGTTTTATGGTGACTGCAGAGGCTCCAGCCAGGAGAGAGTTACAGTAGTCGAGTTTGGAGATGACCATTGCCTGGACGAGGAGCTGCGTAGCCTGTTGTGAGAGAAAAGGCCGAATCTTGCGAATGTTGTAGAGAGTGAACCTGCAGGATCTGGAGATCGCAGCAACATGATGGTTCAAACTCAGTTTGTCATCTATCCAAACTCCAAGGCTTTTTGCAGATGCCGTGGGTGTTAACAGTAGCGAGCCATTTTGAATTAGCTGTGTATTTTTTGCCGTTCGTGTGGGTTCACGTCGTGTATATTTAGCCGTTCACATTGTGTATATTTAGCCGTTCACGTGGGTTCACGTCTTGTATATGTAACCGTTCGCGCCGTGTAATTTTAGCCGTTCTCGTCGTGTATATTTAGCCGTTCGCGTCGTGTATATTTAGCCGTTCGCGTCGTGTATTTTTTGCCGTTCACGTCGTGTATTTTTTGCCATTTGCGTGGGTTCGCGTCGTGTATATTTAGCCGTTCGCGTCATGTATTTTTTGCCGTTCGCGTCATGTATTTTTTGCCGTTTGCGTGGGTTCGCGTTGTGTATATTTAGGCGTTCGCATGGGTTCGCGTCGTGTACATTTATTTGCCGTGTATTTTTTGCCGTTCGCGTGGGTTCGCGTCGGGTATATTTAGCCGTTCACGTAATTTATTTTTAGCCGTTCGCGTCATGTATTTTTAGCCGTTCGCGTGGGTTCGTGTCGTGTATATTTAGCCGTTCACGTAATTTATTTTTAGCCGTTCGCGTCATGTATTTTTAGCCGTTCGCGTGGGTTCGTGTCGTGTATATTTAGCCGTTCACGTAATTTATTTTTAGCCGTTCGCGTCGTGTATTTTTAGCCGTTCACGTGGGTTCGTGTCGTGTATATTTAGCCGTTCGCGTCGTGTATATTAAGCCGTTTGCGTCGTGTATTTTTAGCCGTTTGCGTCGTGTATTGTTTGGCGTTCGCGTCGTGTATTTTTTGCCGTTCACGTTGTGTATTTTTTGCCGTTTGCGTGGGTTCGCATCGTGTATATTTAACTGTTCGTGTTGTGTATTTTTTGCCCTTTGCGTGGGTTTCGCGTCGTGTATTTTTAGCCGTTCACGGCGTGTATTTTTTGCCGTTCGCGTGGGTTCGCGTCGTGTATTTTTTGCCGTTCACGTCGTGTATATTTTGCCGTTCATGTCGTGTATTTTTGCCGCTCGCATGGAATCGCGTCGTGTATATTTAGCCGCTCGCGTCGTGTATTTTTTGCCCTTTGCGTGGGTTTCGCGTCGTGTATTTTTAGCCGTTCACGGCGTGTATTTTTTGCCGTTCGCGTGGGTTCGCGTCGTGTATTTTTTGCCGTTCACGTCGTGTATATTTTGCCGTTCATGTCGTGTATTTTTTGCCGCTCGCATGGAATCGCGTCGTGTATATTTAGCCGCTCGCGTCGTGTATTTTTTGCCGTTCGCGTGGGTTTCGCGTCGTGTATATTTTGCCGTTCGTGTCGTGTATTTTTAGCCGTTCGCGTGGGTTCGTGTCGTGTATATTTAGCCGTTCACGTTGTGTATATTTAGCCGTTCGCGTCGTGTATTTTTTGCCGTTCACGTCGTGTATTTTTTGCCATTTGCGTGGGTTCGCGTCGTGTATATTTAGCCGTTCGCGTCGTGTATTTTTTGCCGTTCACGTAATTTATTTTTAGCCGTTCGCGTCATGTATTTTTAGCCGTTCGCGTGGGTTCGTGTCGTGTATATTTAGCCGTTCACGTAATTTATTTTTAGCCGTTCGCGTCGTGTATTTTTAGCCGTTCACGTGGGTTCGTGTCGTGTATATTTAGCTGTTCGCTGTAACATGGGTGTATTTTGGCTGGTTGAAGTTGAGACGGGCTGCCATATTTTGGATCATCTGGAGTGGTTTTATGGTGACTGCAGAGGCTCCAGCCAGGAGAGAGTTACAGTAGTCGAGTTTGGAGATGACCATTGCCTGGACGAGGAGCTGCGTAGCCTGTTGTGAGAGAAAAGGCCGAATCTTGCGAATGTTGTAGAGAGTGAACCTGCAGGATCTGGAGATCGCAGCAACATGATGGTTCAAACTCAGTTTGTCATCTATCCAAACTCCAAGGCTTTTTGCAGATGCCGTGGGTGTTAACAGTAGCGAGCCATTTTGAATTAGCTGTGTATTTTTTGCCGTTCGTGTGGGTTCACGTCGTGTATATTTAGCCGTTCACATTGTGTATATTTAGCCGTTCACGTGGGTTCACGTCTTGTATATGTAACCGTTCGCGCCGTGTAATTTTAGCCGTTCTCGTCGTGTATATTTAGCCGTTCGCGTCGTGTATATTTAGCCGTTCGCGTCGTGTATTTTTTGCCGTTCACGTCGTGTATTTTTTGCCATTTGCGTGGGTTCGCGTCGTGTATATTTAGCCGTTCGCGTCATGTATTTTTTGCCGTTCGCGTCATGTATTTTTTGCCGTTTGCGTGGGTTCGCGTTGTGTATATTTAGGCGTTCGCATGGGTTCGCGTCGTGTACATTTATTTGCCGTGTATTTTTTGCCGTTCGCGTGGGTTCGCGTCGGGTATATTTAGCCGTTCACGTAATTTATTTTTAGCCGTTCGCGTCATGTATTTTTAGCCGTTCGCGTGGGTTCGTGTCGTGTATATTTAGCCGTTCACGTAATTTATTTTTAGCCGTTCGCGTCATGTATTTTTAGCCGTTCGCGTGGGTTCGTGTCGTGTATATTTAGCCGTTCACGTAATTTATTTTTAGCCGTTCGCGTCGTGTATTTTTAGCCGTTCACGTGGGTTCGTGTCGTGTATATTTAGCCGTTCGCGTCGTGTATATTAAGCCGTTTGCGTCGTGTATTTTTAGCCGTTTGCGTCGTGTATTGTTTGGCGTTCGCGTCGTGTATTTTTTGCCGTTCACGTTGTGTATTTTTTGCCGTTTGCGTGGGTTCGCATCGTGTATATTTAACTGTTCGTGTTGTGTATTTTTTGCCCTTTGCGTGGGTTTCGCGTCGTGTATTTTTAGCCGTTCACGGCGTGTATTTTTTGCCGTTCGCGTGGGTTCGCGTCGTGTATTTTTTGCCGTTCACGTCGTGTATATTTTGCCGTTCATGTCGTGTATTTTTTGCCGCTCGCATGGAATCGCGTCGTGTATATTTAGCCGCTCGCGTCGTGTATTTTTTGCCCTTTGCGTGGGTTTCGCGTCGTGTATTTTTAGCCGTTCACGGCGTGTATTTTTTGCCGTTCGCGTGGGTTCGCGTCGTGTATTTTTTGCCGTTCACGTCGTGTATATTTTGCCGTTCATGTCGTGTATTTTTTGCCGCTCGCATGGAATCGCGTCGTGTATATTTAGCCGCTCGCGTCGTGTATTTTTTGCCGTTCGCGTGGGTTTCGCGTCGTGTATATTTTGCCGTTCGTGTCGTGTATTTTTAGCCGTTCGCGTGGGTTCGTGTCGTGTATATTTAGCCGTTCACGTTGTGTATATTTAGCCGTTCGCGTCGTGTATTTTTTGCCGTTCACGTCGTGTATTTTTTGCCATTTGCGTGGGTTCGCGTCGTGTATATTTAGCCGTTCGCGTCGTGTATTTTTTGCCGTTCACGTAATTTATTTTTAGCCGTTCGCGTCATGTATTTTTAGCCGTTCGCGTGGGTTCGTGTCGTGTATATTTAGCCGTTCACGTAATTTATTTTTAGCCGTTCGCGTCGTGTATTTTTAGCCGTTCACGTGGGTTCGTGTCGTGTATATTTAGCTGTTCGCGTCGTGTATATTTAGCCATTTGCGTCGTGTATTTTTAGCCATTTGCGTCGTGTATTGTTTGGCGTTCGCGTCGTGTATTGTTTGGCGTTCGCGTCGTGTATTTTTTGCCGCTCACGTCGTGTATTTTTGGCCGTTAGCGTGGGTTTGCGTCGTGTATATTTAACTGTTTGTGTTGTGTATTTTTTGCCCTTTGCGCGGGTTTCGCGTCGTGTATTTTTAGCCGTTCGCGGCGTGTATTTTTTGCCGTTCGCGTGGGTTCGCGTCATGTATTTTTTGACGTTCGCGTTGTGTATATTTAGCCGTTCATGTCGTGTATTTTTTGCCGCTCGCGTGGAATCGCGTCGTGTATATTTAGCCGCTCGCATCGTGTATTTTTTGCCGTTCGTGTGGGTTTCGCGTCGTGTATATTTTGCCGTTCGCGTGGGTTCGTGTCGTGTATATTTAGCCGTTCACGTTGTGTATATTTAGCCGTTCGCGTCGTGTATTTTTAGCCGTTCGAGTGGATTCACGTCGTGTATATTTAGCCGTTCGCGTGGGTTCACGTCGTGTATTTTTAGCCGTTCGCGTCGTGTATTTTTAGCCGTTTACGTTGTGTATTGTTTAGCGTTCACGTCATGTATTTTTTGCCGTTCACGTTGTGTATTTTTTGCCGTTCACGTCGTGTATTTTTTGCCGCTCGCGTGGAATCGCGTCGTGTATATTTAGCCGCTCGCGTCGTGTATTTTTTGCCGTTCGCGTGGGTTTCGCGTTGTGTATATTTTTGCCGTTCGCGTCGTGTATTTTTAGCCGTTCGCGTGGGTTCGTGTCGTGTATATTTAGCCGTTCACGTTGTGTATATTTAGCCGTTCGCGTCGTGTATTTTTAGCCATTCGCGTGGGTTCGTGTCGTGTATATTTAGCCGTTCGCGTGGGTTCACGTCGTGTATTTTTAGCCGTTCGCGTCGTGTATTTTTAGCCGTTTACGTTGTGTATTGTTTAGCGTTCACGTCATGTATTTTTTGCCGTTCACGTCGTGTATTTTTTGCCGTTCACGCCGTGTATTTTTTGCCGTTTGCGTGGGTTCGCGTCGTGTATATTTAGCCGTTTGCTTAGATTTGCGTCGTGTATATTTAGCCGTTCGCGTGGGTTTGCGTCGTGTTTTTTTAGCCGTTCGCGTGGGTTCGCGTCGTGTATATTTAGCCGTTTGCGTAGATTTGCGTCGTGTATATTTAGCCGTGTCGTGTTTTTTTAGCTGTTCGCGGGTGTTCGCGTCATGTATATTTAGCTGTGTCGTGTATATTTAGCCGTTCACGTCGTGTATTTTTAGCCATTCGCGTGGGTTCGTGTCGTGTATATTTAGCCGTTCGCGTGGGTTCACGTCGTGTATTTTTAGCCGTTCGCGTTGTGTATTTTTAGCCGTTTACGTTGTGTATTGTTTAGCGTTTGCGTCGTGTATTTTTAGCCGTTCGCGTGGGTTCGTGTCGTGTATATTTAGCCGTTCACGTTGTGTATATTTAGCCGTTCGCGTCGTGTATTTTTAGCCATTCGCGTGGGTTCGTGTCGTGTATATTTAGCCGTTCGCGTGGGTTCACGTCGTGTATTTTTAGCCGTTCGCGTCGTGTATTTTTAGCCGTTTACGTTGTGTATTGTTTAGCGTTCACGTCATGTATTTTTTGCCGTTCACGTCGTGTATTTTTTGCCGTTCACGTCGTGTATTTTTTGCCGTTTGCGTGGGTTCGCGTCGTGTATATTTAGCCGTTTGCGTAGATTTGCGTCGTGTATATTTAGCCGTTCGCGTGGGTTCGCGTCGTGTATATTTAGCCGTTTGCGTAGATTTGCGTCGTGTATTTTTAGCTGTGTCGTGTATATTTAGCCGTTCACGTCGTGTATTTTTAGCCGTTCGCGTGCGTTCGCGTCATGTATATTTAGCCGTTCACGTCGTGTATTTTTAGCCGTTCGCGTGGGTTCACGTCGTGTATATTTAGCCATTTACGTAGATTTGCGTCGTGTATATTTAGCCGTGTCGTGTTTTTTTAGCTGTTCGCGTGTGTTCGCGTCATGTATATTTAGCTGTGTCGTGTATATTTAGCCATTTACGTAGATTTGCGTCGTGTATATTTAGCCGTGTCGTGTTTTTTTAGCTGTTCGCGTGTGTTCGCGTCATGTATATTTAGCTGTGTCGTGTATATTTAGCCGTTCACGTCGTGTATTTTTAGCCGTTCGCGTGCGTTCGCGTCATGTATATTTAGCTGTGTCGTGTATATTTAGCCGTTCACGTCGTGTATTTTTAGCCGTTTGCGTAGATTTGCGTTGTGTATATTTAGCCGTTCACGTCGTGTATTTTTAGCCGTTCAAGTGGATTCGCGTCGTGTATTTTTTGGCGTTCGTGTGGGTTTCGCGTCGTGTATATTTAGCCGTTCACATCGTGTATTTTTAGCCGTTCGCGTGGGTTTCGCGTCGTGTATTTTTAGCCGTTCGAGTGGGTTCTCGTCGTGTTTTTTTAGCCGTTCGCGTGGGTTCACTTTGTGTATATTTAGCCGTTTGCGTAGATTTGCGTAGTGTATATTTAGCCGTGTCGTGTTCTTTTAGCTGTTCGCGTGCGTTCGCGTCATGTATATTTAGCTGTGTCGTGTATATTTAGCCGTTCATGTCGTGTATTTTTAGCCGTTCGCGTGCGTTCGCGTCATGTATATTTAGCTGTGTTGTGTATATTTAGCCGTTCACGTCGTGTATATTTAGCCGTTCGAGTGGATTCGCGTCGTGTATATTTAGCCGCTATTTAGCCGTTATTTAGCCGTGTTTAGGAGTATTTGGTGGCATTCTTCTACACTCCTAGATAAGGATGTGACAGCTGTGTATTGTGCTGAACTCTCGCCTGTATCGCTGTTGTCGTCGACCAGGACGATCTCGTGCAGGAGATGACCTGGAGTTCGGTCTAGGACACTGTGGATAGTCCTCAGCAGAGCGGAGAACGCCTCATTGAAGAAGCAGATGACTATGCTGGCTGCAGGCAACACCCGTGGATACACCTGATCTTTACATCTGCAGGAGCATGCAGATCGATATACAGCTTCAGTTCAAACCCCTTCTCAGTCCCACACATTTCCGGAGAGAAATGTTGCTCACCTGTCGTTCCTGGTGTCAGGAAGCTGGCGGTGGAAGCCCAGGCGGTTGCTGATGAGAACATTGAAGGCATGCCTGTGATAGCCCATGTCCCGCACCTCCTGGTCCTGCTCGTTAAAGATCATACCTGTGGAGGAAGTGACATCATAATGAGCATCAAGTGTAAGGTTCCCGAACTGTGGTGCCAGAGTTCTGCTGCTGGTGTGCTGCTGAAGTTCTGGTGGATCTTACCATTTTTAACAAAGGCTGAACTGACCCACCCAGACGTAAACGCTATTAATATGACCGCTTGATAAAATGATTGACAGCTATGGATATTTTATTACTGATTCCATTTTGATGAGAGTTGGGACTTAGCCATCTGCTGCAGATGCATGTGGGTTCAGCAACCTTCGTCAACTCCTGCTTACAACAGTTAAATCAATCACACTCCAAAAATATATATTAATGCTGTCAGAGATGACAGGTTCTTCAGACCAGGAACATCTGCAGATTTGGAGATGCTATGATCCATCTGCTATGATCACCTGTTCTTAGTCATAATGTAATGTCTGGCTGTATGTTCTTTGTGACTGATTATAAATGAAGTAAGAACTAGTCCCTCCATGCTCTGATACCCACCCATCTCTGGTGAGAGCTTCCAGGGCTCCTGCAGGCTCTGGTCCCTGCGGCCGCGGGTAGGGCGGGGCTGCAGGCGGTGGGGGAGGAGCAGGGGTGGGACCCCCTGGACGGGCACATTGCGGGAGGAGGTTTGGTTCTCCTGGCTGAAGTTGAAGTAGAGGAAGAGAATGATGGACCAGGTCACGGATGTGAAGAAGCAGCCGTAGCAGAAGTAACGCAACGTGGCGCTGCCCATGGTTTCCCTAGCAACATCGTCGGCGGTCCATCTGTAAGACCCTGGCACACAGAGGAATAGAGGAGCATGTTTTCAGAACCAGAAGGATCCAAGTTCTCTAAATTCTCTCTCCCAATCTGCTCGATCTACTGAACGGTCAGTTCCACCGGATTCTTGTAGAACTGAAGCAGGAAGGATGAATAAAAACAGATCAGTGCATGTTTAAGCAGGGAGAAGAACGAACTCTCCATCTGTTATCTGGACCAGGTTTTAATAATCAGAAGTGTAACACAAATAAGCAACCACCTTCTTTGACAAGATGGCGAGAGATGGAGGGAATGCAGAGAAAGGAAAATTAAGAAAAAGAGATTGTTCATCATCTACAGGATGGACTGAACACAGTGGATCATGGAATGTATTGAAGGTTCTTTTTGAGCGTCATTCAGAAAGTCTGGTGCACCACCATCTCCACCACCACACTAATCACTGTTATGTCCCTGGGTGTATTAGTGAGGATCCATCAGTTGGTGTGGACATGTGTATTTTCTCCTTTTAGGTCTGAAGGGGAGGAGCTCCGCCCACTCTCTGATGATTGGTCAACTGTCAGCATATGAAGAGACCTTGGACCTAGTGCTCATGGAGGAGTGTGGAGTGGAGTTGTGTAAGTTAGGTCCTCTGCCTCTGTTGTATATAGTTTGTGGTTGTTTTGTTGAGGGTTTAATCATCACCATGTCTACCATCACAATCACCAATGTCATTGTGAAATACTGCAGCACAGCACACAGTGACACGGTGAAATGTGTCCTCCTTAACACTTAGGCCACCACTGCCCCACATCACCATCACTTCCACCACAATCCTCACAGTTATTATCATCATCACCACTATCACCACAGATAATCATGTGATGAGGGGGAGGACGGTATTAACAGCATAATCTGATTCAAATTTGCACCAGGCTGCCATCTCTTTCAATACCTAATCTCTCTTAACACACACACACACACACACACACACTCTCACGCTCACTCACACTCACCTTGTGCAGGCTCTACTGTTCAACACAAGAAAAGTTCCACATTTAAAAGTTTGTTGGTCATCACCGTCCGAACCGCAGACAAAATATAATCTCAATAAAGGAATTACAAATATTCAAGATATTAAATAAACCCACTAAACTAAAAAGGAGCACACACACACATAGTTCTCTACCGAGTGTGTGTGTGTGTGTGTGTGTGTTTAACAGTGCACCCTTCAAACTTTCGTCCTGGCACGGCTACAGTACACAGTCACCGGACCCACCAGCAGCCGACCAATCAGCTGTCAGCCGTGCCAGCGGCCCCAGGCTCAGTAACAGGAGCCTCGGAGAAGCTCAATATTTCACCAGAGGCCACCAGCATCCATCCACCTTCAACAGTTAACGTACAGCCAAACCAGCAGAACTCCTGGTGAAATAGGGCCGGGTTTCTAATTAACAAAGGTTGCTTAACCATCTGTTTCCTACAAGAACATTTCAATAGAACAATGTCAATATAAGGAGGGTCTGTGTAAAACAGAGAGGCCGGCTGGGGTCGCTTACCCCAAAACTATCACCTTGCAGTTATACAACAAGCTGATGATCTAAATAACTCATAACCACGCTGTTTACAACCCAGCAGCAACTAACTCAGGCTGGTTACTGAATAAACCAGCAGCACTGCATCCAAATTAGAGCCAAGCAAGAGTCACGTTCAATAATCCTGCAAAATTCAGACACAAACTGGAACAGAATAGATTATGATCAACCGCAACACGGCGTATCGATAACGATCAACTGCAACACGGCGTATCTATTACGATAAACAACAACACAACGTATCGATAACGATCAACCGCAACACGGCGTATCGATAACGATCAACTGCAACACGACGTAACAATAACCATCAACCGCAACATGACGTATCGATAACGATCAACTGCAACATGACGTATCGATAACGATAAACAACAACACGACGTAACAATAACCATCAACCGCAACATGACGTATCGATAACGATCAACTGCAACACGACGTATCTATTACGATAAACAACAACACGACGTATCGATAACGATCAACCGCAACACGGCGTATCGATAACGATCAACTGCAACACGACGTAACAATAACCATCAACCGCAACATGACGTATCGATAACGATCAACTGCAACATGACGTATCGATAACGATAAACAACAACACGACGTAACAATAACCATCAACCGCAACATGACGTATCGATAACGATCAACTGCAACACGACGTATCTATTACGATAAACAACAACACAACGTATCGATAACGATCAACCGCAACACGGCGTATCGATAACGATCAACTGCAACACGACGTATCTATTACGATAAACAACAACACAACGTATCGATAACGATCAACCGCAACATGACGTATCGATAACGATCAACTGCAACACGACGTATCGATAACGATCAACTGCAACACGACGTATCTATTACGATAAACAACAACACAACGTATCGATAACGATCAACCGCAACACGGCGTATCGATAACGATCAACTGCAACACGACGTATCTATTACGATAAACAACAACACAACGTATCGATAACGATCAACCGCAACATGACGTATCGATAACGATCAACCGCAACATGACGTATCGATAACGATCAACTGCAACACGACGTATCGATAACGATCAACCGCAACATGACGTATCGATAACGATAAACAACAACACGACGTAACAATAACCATCAACCGCAACATGACGTATCGATAACGATCAACTGCAACACGACGTATCGATAACGATCAACCGCAACATGACGTATCGATAACGATAAACAACAACACGACGTAACAATAACCATCAACCGCAACACGGTGTAGCGATAAACATCAACCGCAACACGACGTGTCTATTACGATAAACAACAACACGACGTATCGATAACGATCAACCGCAACATGACATATCGATAACGATCAACCGCAACATGACGTATCGATAACGATAAACAACAACACGACGTAACAATAACCATCAACCGCAACACGGTGTAGCGATAAACATCAACCGCAACACGACGTGTCTATTACGATAAACAACAACACGACGTATCGATAACGATCAACCGCAACATGACGTATCGATAACGATCAACCGCAACATGACGTATCGATAACGATAAACAACAACACGATGTAACAATAACCATCAACCGCAACACGGTGTAGCGATAAACATCAACCGCAACACGACGTGTCTATTACGATAAACAACAACACGACGTATCGATAACGATCAACCGCAACATGACGTATCGATAACGATCAACCGCAACATGACGTATCGATAACGATAAACAACAACACGACGTAACAATAACCATCAACCGCAACACAGTGTAGCGATAAACATCAACCGCAACACGACGTGTCTATTACGATAAACAACAACACGACGTATCGATAACGATCAACCGCAACATGACGTATCGATAATGATAAACAACAACATGACGTAACAATAAACATCAACTGCAACACGACGTATCGATAACCATCAACTGCAACACGACGTATCGATAACGATCAACTGCAACACGACGTATCGATAACGATCAACTGCAACACGACGTATCTATTACGATAAACAACAACACAACGTATCGATAACGATCAACCGCAACACGGCGTATCGATAACGATCAACTGCAACACGACGTATCTATTACGATAAACAACAACACAACGTATCGATAACGATCAACCGCAACATGACGTATCGATAACGATCAACCGCAACATGACGTATCGATAACGATCAACTGCAACACGACGTATCGATAACGATCAACTGCAACACGACGTATCTATTACGATAAACAACAACACAACGTATCGATAACGATCAACCGCAACACGGCGTATCGATAACGATCAACTGCAACACGACGTATCTATTACGATAAACAACAACACAACGTATCGATAACGATCAACCGCAACATGACGTATCGATAACGATCAACCGCAACATGACGTATCGATAACGATCAACTGCAACACGACGTATCGATAACGATCAACCGCAACATGACGTATCGATAACGATAAACAACAACACGACGTAACAATAACCATCAACCGCAACATGACGTATCGATAACGATCAACTGCAACACGACGTATCGATAACGATCAACCGCAACATGACGTATCGATAACGATAAACAACAACACGACGTAACAATAACCATCAACCGCAACACGGTGTAGCGATAAACATCAACCGCAACACGACGTGTCTATTACGATAAACAACAACACGACGTATCGATAACGATCAACCGCAACATGACGTATCGATAACGATCAACCGCAACATGACGTATCGATAACGATAAACAACAACACGACGTAACAATAACCATCAACCGCAACACGGTGTAGCGATAAACATCAACCGCAACACGACGTGTCTATTACGATAAACAACAACACGACGTATCGATAACGATCAACCGCAACATGACGTATCGATAACGATCAACCGCAACATGACGTATCGATAACGATAAACAACAACACGATGTAACAATAACCATCAACCGCAACACGGTGTAGCGATAAACATCAACCGCAACACGACGTGTCTATTACGATAAACAACAACACGACGTATCGATAACGATCAACCGCAACATGACGTATCGATAACGATCAACCGCAACATGACGTATCGATAACGATAAACAACAACACGACGTAACAATAACCATCAACCGCAACACAGTGTAGCGATAAACATCAACCGCAACACGACGTGTCTATTACGATAAACAACAACACGACGTATCGATAACGATCAACCGCAACATGACGTATCGATAATGATAAACAACAACATGACGTAACAATAACCATCAACCGCAACACGGTGTAACAATAAACATCAACCGCAACACGACGTGTCTATTACGATAAACAACAACACGACGTATCGATAACGATCAACCGCAACATGACATATCGATAACGTTAAACAACAACACGACGTATCGATAACGATCAACTGCAACACGACGTTTCAATAACCATCAACCGCAACACAACGTAATGATAACCATCAACCGCAACACGACGTAACTATAACGATCAACCGCAACACGATGTTTCAATAACCATCAACTGCAACACAACATAACGATAACCATCAACTGCAACAAAATGTATCAATAACGATCAACTGCAACACGACATATCTATTAATATAAACAGCAACATGACATATCGATAATGATCAACTGCAACAGAATTAATTTATTATGATCACCTGCATAAGAATGTATTGATTACGATAAACTGCAACGTGACATATCGATTATGATTAACTGCACCAGAATTAATTTATTATGATCAACTGCAACACGACATATCAATTATAATACACTGCAACATAATGTATCAATTATGATCAAGTGCATAAGAACGTATTTATTATGATCAACTGCAACAGAATCTAGCGATTATGATCAACTGCTACTTGATGTATCGATTAAAAAAAGTGAAGTGATTGTCACATGTGATTGACACAGCAGCACAGCACACGGTGCACACAGTGAAATTCGTCCTCTGCGTTTAACCCATCACCCTTGGTGACAGTGGGCAGCCATGACAGGCGCCCGGGGAGCAGTGTGTGGGGACGGTGCTTTGCTCAGTGGCACCTTGGCGGATCGGGATTTGAACCGGCAACCTTCTGATTACGGGGCCGCTTCTTTAACCGCTAGGCCACCGCCGCCCCTGCAGTTGCAGTTGATTATGTTTAACTGCAACAAAATACATTTATTATAATCAACTGCAACATAATTATTTTATTATGATAAACTGCAACACGACATATCAATTATGATCAACTGCATAAGAATGTATTGATTACGATAAACTGCAACAGAATGTATCAATTATGATCAACTGCATAAGAATGCATTGATTACGATAAACTGCAACAGAATGTATCAATTATGATCAACTGCAACAGAATTAATTTATTGTAATCAACTGCGTCAGAACATATTGATTATGATCAACTGCAACAGAATAATTTTATTATGATAAAATGTAACACGACATATCAATTATTATCAACTGCACAATGATGTATCGATTATGATCAACTGCATCAGAATTAATTTATTATGATCAACTGCATAAGAATGTATTGATTACGATAAACTGCAAAAGAATGTATCAATTATGACCAACTGCAACAGAATTAATTTATTATGATCAACTGCGTCAGAACATATTGATTATGATCAACTGCAACAGAATAATTTTATTATGATAAAATGTAACACGACATTTCAATTATTATCAACTGCACAATTATTATGATCAACTGCATCAGAATTAATTTATTATGATCAACTGCATAAGAATGTATTGATTACGATAAACTGCAACATGACGTATCGATTATGATCAAATGCAACAGAATATATTTATTATGATCAACTGCAACATGACATATCAATTATGATCAACTGCAACATGATGTATCGATAATGATCAACTGCATAAGAATGTATTGATTATAATCAAATGCATCAGAATGTATCGATTATGATCAACTGTAGCCGAATGTATCCATGTTGAGGAGTTGATCTGCAGCAGCATCGGAGCAGCGCGGCAGCAACACGCGACTTTTCCGTCCCGAATCCTCGTCGCTCGTTTCGTGTGAAACTTACTGATCCAGGGACACGAGGGTCATGATGCCTGCAACTCCAGAGATCCTCAGAGATCCACTTCAGCGTCTTCACCGCCTCCTCCTTCTTCTTCTTCTTCTTCTTCTTCTTCCTCCTCTCTGCTCCACGGCGCCCTGATCACACCGCCACCCAGCGGACGCTTCTGCACATGCAATAAAAGAGCCATTTCATGAGATTTCACAGACAAAATCTGCTCAGACGTTTAGTTACAAGGAAAGTCAGCAGGAATGTTGGTTAACTATATAAAACAGGAAGTGATAGGACTTCCCAGGGATCATGACCCACAGACTCACTCATTTTAATCCACTTTTTGTGGACAGCCTTGTGGTCCCAATATAAACATTTTTATTAGTACTATTATTATCATGTGATATCTATGATAATAACAACAAACAGAAGCATATGAAAGCAGGCGACACCGGAATCCATTTGTGACGTCTGTCGCTTTAACGCGACCACGTGACGTCAGGCGCGTCCCCGGCTCCGCGCGTCATCGTCTCGGGTCCCTGCTGAAGGACCATGGGCAGCACCGCGGCGGACGGACGCAAGAAGCCGGCCAGGAGGAAACGAGCGCTGCGCCTCAGCATGCCCGTGAGTGGTGACGTCATTCATTCGCGGCAATTACTCGTGAGGCGCTGATTGGATGGAGGGGCGGGGCGGGGCGGGGCGTGGTTTGGGGGTCAGCAGAAGCAAGAGGTGTGAAGTTGACTCCTGCTCAGAAGCCTTGTGAGATGTCCTCCTGGCGCTTCTCCTGATGCTCGGAGGTCAGGTGCCAGTGTCCTTACTGTCCTTCAGCCTGGAACCTGTGTGGACTGGTCTCAGATCAGTGGTCTGGGATTAAGGGTGGAAGCGAAGTGTTTGGATTTCACTGGTTCTGAATAATAGTGTTTACCTGCCTTCACCGCCGATCCTGTAATGCCCGGCCGCAGGAAGCCCCGCCCCGCGTCCTTTAGGAATGTGTGTGTTCCGACACGCCTCGGGTCAGCTGGCTGGGGGTGAGAGGCGTGGCGCCTCTTCCTGTAGCGTATCAGCATGTAGAATCTGGGTGGTGCCCTGCTGCTGGATTCTGGCAATGTGGTGACCTTTGACCTGTGGATCAAGTCTTGTCTTTTTATTGTCCTGTTTATTTGTGTGTGTGTGTGTGAGTGTGTGTTTAATTATAATAAACGTTTTTTACATAGTTCAGAAGTGTGTGGAGGGGCGGGATTCGGGGTGAGGTGGGAGGCGGAGTCTGGGAGATGGATTCTGATTCATACCAAAACCGTGGCCTTCAGAGGACTAAACTATGGCCTTGTTACCTAAACACACACACCCAGGGCCAGCCCACATGTCCTTGGGGAGGAGGTGCCATGGTGTCCGTCAGCACCTCCTGGTCATCATCTCATGTCTGCTTCTCCTCCCTCCCACAATCCTGGACTCGTGCGGAGGAGACGGTGAGTATCTGCTGCTGATTGGATTCTTTGATATGGAAAGGTCGTGGGCGTGGCCTGTCCTTTTACCCTTGGATGTAGACCTGTGAGGAAACAAAAGTTCCTCGGAGATGCATTCATCTGAGGAACCATCCTCCGGGGTCTTGACCGCGGCTGGGCAGGAGGCGGGGCCTGGCTGCTGAAGGTCTGATGTTGTCCCCTGGCCGTGGTGACCTCACTGCCGCATGTGGTGGGTGTAGGGACGTGTCCAACTTCAGATGCCACCCGACCATCTGTAATAAGGCTGGACGCCCACACACAGTGTGTGACCGCGTTCTACGTACGAGCGCGTAGGAACGTTCTGTCAGCGGACTGCTGTGGAGGTGACGGGTTCGTTCTGCAGCGTGAACCTTGTAGGTGGAGGAAGCTGCCAGGTTGTGATGGTGCACCAATTACGCCTGGTTCTGTTGGAATATTGACGTGTGGGCACTGTGTTCCATAACCCGGTGATGTCTCGGCAGGACCCGAGCTCGTTCGCCATGCCCTTCCTGGAGGGAGACGCGGAGCCCGGGGACAAGGACAGCACGCGCAAGGTAGCCTCCCACGCCCACATTTTTCCATTCTGTAGAGACATCTTCTGTTTGTTCATTATTCATTTTGCTAGTTTAGTGCGTCTGTCTGTCTCATTGTT
This sequence comes from Denticeps clupeoides, assembly GCF_900700375.1. Taxonomy (NCBI): domain Eukaryota; kingdom Metazoa; phylum Chordata; class Actinopteri; order Clupeiformes; family Denticipitidae; genus Denticeps; species Denticeps clupeoides. The sequence goes on along the minus strand of NW_021629802.1, from coordinate 51,319 downwards.
GTCTGCATGTTTTTGCCGGTGTCCCGTTTGTGGATGTCACACACGGTCAATTTATGTCACTATGAACTGACTAACATAAAGATCAACTTGGACTTGAAGACAGGAAGTATGTGGCCTCACACGCTCGAGTCCTGCCAACGTGTGGGCGGAGTTTAATATGCTTTGGTGGACTAGGTGGCCCAGCGTCCTTTTGTAGGACTAAATATGAAACGTTTCTTGCAAAATTCGGAAATTATTTTGTGGCCCATTAACAAAGAAATGATGCATCTACAATTTCAACAGGAGGTTTATTTAACAGTGAGGAAAAAGTTTCAAAAAAGTTCTAAATTAATTAAGTGTTGGAAGTGGGACAAAACCTTGTGGTTTTGGATGCGAAAATGTGAATTAATTTAGACATTTTCATTATTCTGTCTCTCACTGTTGAACGGATCATTTTATGTACAAAACCAGCAGGGGTTCCACTGTATTCATATCACCGAGTCACAGTATGATGGACGAACACGTCCCCAATGCTCAGGGGGATTGAAGCACCGGCTCATCTCGTCCCCGACACCTTTAATTGGATCGGCGCCGTTAGTCGCCGGTGACATCAGCAGACTGGATAAGAGGATCAGGAATAAACGTCACCCGCCTGTCACAGACACACCTGGCCCAGCAGCAGCGTGGACACCGGGGCCACCGCGACCGCCTGGTCCAGATGCCTGGTGCCATTTTCCTGGCCTGGATCTTCACCACGAGGCGTGGTGGGACATGGTGCTTCCATGGTGATGGGTGATGATGATGGGCTCCCAGTTCCCACAATGCCTCACTCCCATCTTGCCTGGATGCCCAGGCAGTAGAGACGGAGATGAATAAACTACGGTCAAACACTGAAGCGTGTGTGTGTGTGTGTGTTCCACAGGACGAGCTGACTTGCCACTCTGCCAGCCCCACCAAAGGCTTCTTCCCCTGGAGCCCCTTCAGTCGGCCGTCCAGCCCCATGTCTGCTCCAGCCAGGAGCAGGACCAGCCCGGGTTCACCCAAGACCATCTTCCCATACCCGCCCCACCAGGATTCCCCACCCAAGTCGCCCCGCCGCCTCAGCTTCACCGGAATATTCCGCTCGTCCTCGAAAGACTCCTCCAACGCCTCCACCTCCAGCTCCACCTCTCCAGTCAGCATCAGGCTCTTCTCTCGCGCCCGGAAAGGTAGGAGCCCGGGTCCCGCACTGCTCCAATGGTGACAAATTTCACGCGGTTTAATTCCGAGACAACGACCAGGGAGGCCAGAGATTCAGAATCTTCCACTGGAAGATGGTTCATTAGCATGAAGAACAGCGTTATTCCAAAATACAGTTGTAGTTGTGGCCTGAAGAGCGGGTGTGGAGGTGCCTCAGCAGCAGAGATGTTCCGTAATCTGGAAAGCAGGTTTAGTAATAATACGAATTGAACAAATGAACGTATGAAATCAGTCGTGTGTGTGGGGGGGGCTCAGTTCCCCATGCAGGCTGGATCTGGATCTTCTACCTGACTAGAGCATCCTGTATACAGAACCAGCATCTGATGTGTTGTCATCAGCAGCGTGATGATCCACGTGAGGTTGTTAGGTTCTGGTCTACTCGATGGTGCATGTTGTAAGTGTATTACGGGCTAACGTCAGGTTCCATCAGCTTCACGGGTGCAGAAGACACATCATTATACTGCCCGCATGTCCCGCGTTGCCGTCATGATCTCAGCTTTCTCACATAAACACAACACACCGTAGGTGACAATTTCATTCATTTACTTATTGATAACCATCCTGGCGAAGAGTGAGGTGGCCGCTGCTTCAGCTTCATTATCCAGCCATAGTGCTGGTGATGTGGGCCACCGTAATCAGAAGGTTGCCGGTTCGAATCCCGAGCCGCCAAAGTTCCACTGAGGTCCCCTTGATGAAGGTCCCGTCCCCACACGCTGCTCCCCGGGCGCCTGTCATGGTTCCACTGAGGTCCCCTTGATAAAGGTCCCGTCCCCACACGCTGCTCCCCGGGCGCCTGTCATGGTTCCACTGTCACCAAGGGTGATGGTTAAATATAGAGGACACGTTTCACCGTGTCACCATGTGCTGTGCTGCAGCGTCTCACAATGACAATCACTTCGCTTTCACACAATTACACCGTTCACGTTTTCATGGTGGTTTTCCTGGTCCTGCACCTGGGTGAACGGTGCTTTATAGGCCAGCTTGGGTGTTTGCTGTAAGTGTTTCTCTGCTGTGTTTATTTTATTAATCTATAAGTGTTCTTTGTATGATTTGAGTCGTGTCCTTCGTCTTATGAACTGGTAAATTGTGAATATGTACGGGGATATGGTGGTATACAGAGATCTAAAGTTGACCTGAATATGACCCCCCGCCATCTTGAGCTCACCCCAATAGGTGATGATTGTGGGGTGTAATTAAAGTGAGAGCGTGGTAGGCCGGGGGCCTTCGTGTGGGTCAAGGTCGGGTTGGTGGTTCAGGGATTGAGGAGCGTTAGTCTAAAAGCTTGCTGTGAATCTGTAGATTTTGTGGGTGGTAGTAGCCCCCACTTACTACCATCGTGTCCCTGGACAGTCTCCAGGGGGGGGACTGTCCCTGTAACTACTGACTGTAAGACGCTCTGGATAAGGGCGTCTGGTAAATGCTGGAAATGTAAATGTTTGGTCGTGTGAATGTATATTGATGCTATAATTGCTGGTTTTGTCTTTGTTTTTCTTCAGTATTTTTGGGGGTTTGAATTTTTGAGCACTTCTCGTGCTGTAAATAAACCTGCAGCTTTTGTCCTTCGCTGCACCTTTTTTTGTGGGGAAGCGCTCGGTGTAGACAGGACGCGGACACATTTGGCCTCAGGACTGGAGGTTATAGAACAAGCTGGTATTTGATGGTATTTATTCAAATCCATCAATGTGTTCCCTGTGTCCGAACCCTGATGAATTCTCCAAAAATGACCGTCTAGTTCTAGTCCACAGGACATATTTCAGTAAAAGGTTTGTTGAGAGATGCAGGGAACGTTTTCTTCTGGTGACTCCAGAGTCTGACAGTAAAAGACCTTGTTGAATAGTTTTGCTTTCTAGTGGTCCAATGGACAGGTCTATCAAGATGTCTTTTTGGTCTTCCAGTCCTCAGCTTGGACTCCAATAACATGCCAAACTGAGGAGATCCTTTGCTGTCTTCTTCTAGTCCTCTCCTGCTTTGTGAGACTTTTTCTACTGCTTTGAAAGCATGTTCTTCATCTTCAGTCCGTCTTCTGCTGTCCTCCAGGCTTTGGAGACGGCGTGGGCGAGAGCGCGGCACTGGTGTAAACTGTTGAGTCTGTTTTGCTCAGGTTCTCCGTGGTTGTGGTGAAGAACCCGGTTCCCATCGCTGATGTTGTTTTGTCTGACGTGGAGCTGGAAGCCTGTAATTGTGTAATTAGTGGCTGTTGGGGCGACGTGATGGGCTGTAATTACACCGACTCCACCTGCTCACCACCTTCACCTGCACCCCCATTTCTACATTTACATTTCCAGCATTTATCCAGAGCCACTTACAGTCAGTAGTTACAGGGACAGTCCCCCCCTGGAGACACTCAGGGTTAAGTGTCTTGCTCAGGGTAGTAAGTGGGATTTGAACCCAGGTCTTCTGGTTCATAGGCGAGTGTGTTACCCGCTAGGCCACTACCACCCTACGCCGCTGGTAACGCCGCTGGACAAGGTACTGTTACTGTCCACATGCGGTCCAGCAGGTCCAGCTGCTTTTCCCTTGTGACAGACACACTTCATCTGCTTCGTGCATCGTTCTCCTCTGCCTGGTGCTCGTGAGGAGCTTCTCAGGAACCTGGACATGAACCGCTCTGACATTGTTCTGTATTTCCCTCACACACTCCTGAGCTGCATGTGAAGATAATATCTGTGGATATTGTAGGGTGGTACCACCATCGTGTCCCTGAGCAGGACACTTAACCCTGAGTGTCTCCAGGGGGGGACTGTCCCTGTAACTACTGATTGTAAGTCGCTCTGGATAAGGAGGTCTGGTAAATGCTGGAAATGTAAATGGATGAGCAGCGCTGCACCACGCCGCAAAGTGAAGACACCAGAAGGTCTGCAGAGTTAGAAGAACAGCTTCAGCGTGCAGGAAAGTCTTACACAACGTGTGTGTTGCTGACCGCGTAGGAGGAAATTGCTCAGAGAAACGAACACACACACACTCTCTTACATAACTCCACCAGTCTCTCAAGGTTCCATCTCACTCAGGCCACCACAGTTTGACTGGCAGCTGTAGGTCAGTGGGTCAAAGTTCATTCCACTGTCTCCAGATGCCACTGCTCGGCCTGTCCACATGCGTCTCAGTGTTATTTGGTGTTCATATCAGTATGGACATTCAGGGTGTGTGCAAGTCATCGCAGTCGTACTTTCAATTGAATAAGATGAATTAATCGTCCCCATGTTATATTCAATAATCAATCAATTAATTGGTTGATGACTATTCTATTCCAGGCACAATTAAATGCATGAAATGGTAGTAGCCTAGCAGGTAACACACTCGCCTCAGGACCAGAAGACCCAGGTTCAAACCCCACTTACTACCATTGTGTCCCTGAGCAAGACACTTAACCCTGAGTGTCTCCAGGGGGGGACTGTCCCTGTAACTAGTGGCTGTAAGGCCACTAGTGGTGATTTTCTGCTGGTGATATTCTGCTCCTCTTTCCGCTTTCACCAGCATTTCATTTCAGGAACTACTGACTGATTACGTCACATGAAGCAGCAGCAGTTTCTGCACACCGTGTGTGTGTGTGTGTGTGTGTGTGTGTGTGTGTGTGCGGGTGGGTGTGTGTGTGTGAGCACCTCAAAGGGATGGGGGTGGCGGTTGACACTGGAAATGTTCGATAAGCTGAAAAAGCTCCAGCGGCTTCCAGGAAGCCCTCCTCATCATGCTAATGGACCAAGCTGGGCTGGATTCAGGTTGATGGTGGAACTGCTAATAAATCAGCATCTAATAAACCAGACAGCTTCAGACTGACAGCAGTTCGCTCAGCCGAGTGAAGAAAAAGTCTTCAAGTGACACGATGAAGCGTGTGCGACTGCTCCTCACCTTCTAAATCACAATAGGAGCCGTTTAAAGCTTACTTTGTATTATGGGATATGGTGGGTGTGTCCTTGTTTCCATCATGGTGCTTTTTGCTGGTTCAAGTTAGTTTTAGCAATGATCATAATGTGAAATTTCGAACTGGAATAAGCATGAATAGACGTGAAGAGACGTGAGCAGGACCGTTTGAAGATGTCTCCATGCTTCACGCTGCTCTGCCAGGATCAGGCCTTCCACACTGCAGAAGATGGTGAAACTTAAAAATAAATTCGAGGGCCCATCAACCTCGAACTGGAATGGATGGTTTTCTTCCACCACTGCGCCATCTAGTGTTCATAATCATGTTCACAATCAGTGTTCTTGTCATCCCAACTAGTGAAATGAAAAATGATCAATCATTCCATGACTCTCATCTCACTCACTTCCTGCCACTAGATGGAAGCAGAAGACCAGGGAAGAGCCTGAAGATACCGGAGAGCTGTAGCCCTCAGCACGTGGTGGAATCATATGATCAGTGATGGAATCTCCTTCTTCTCTGATGTCCAGGAGCGTTCACATTCGAACAAGTTTTTGAAGGACGCCCGTGTGTGGGAACTATTGAGTGATGCTCATCTACACCCTGTTAGATTGTGCTGTTCTGCTGCATGTTAAATGAATGATGGGAAGGATGATCGCTCAGGCGTCCCGCCAAGAAGTCACATCTCACGCACCGAAGCCCTGGAAACAATAATAATAATGATAACCCCTCGGCGTCATCACTCATTTGATCGGGACGAGCTCGGGGTGGGGACGAGGGTGGAGTGAGGAGGTGACGTGTCCACTCCCTCCACGCTGAGGAGCATCGGAAGCAGTCAAGCAGCGAGCCATCTGTTTACCTCTCTCTCTCTCTCTGTGTGTGTGTTCTGGGCCGGTTCTGTTTCTGGTCCAGGAAACAGTGATGCTTGCAGGCTGTTGCCATAGTAACAGTACAACTTCTCCATGCTGGTTTCCAGCAGTTGTGGAGCTCGGTAGCCCTGAACCGAGAACTGTGGATCCAGGAGACGAGGTGACTTCCTGTCCTGACCGATGGATGAAGGGACCAGGCCTCCCTCCCTTGTCTGTGTGTGTAGGAAGGGGACATCTGGAAACCTTCTAAAATATTCGGTCCCTTTTCGTTATAAACTTATAAAGTGAAGTGATTGTCACATGTGATACACAGCAGCACAGCACACGGTGCCCACAGTGAAATTTGTCCTCTGCATTTAACCCATCACCCTTGGTGAGCAGTGGGCAGCCATGACAGGCGCCCGGGGAGCAGTGTGTGGGGACGGTGCTTTGCTCAGTGGCACCTCAGTGGCACCTTGGCGGATCGGGATTCGAACCGGCAACCTTCTGATTACGGGGGCACTTCCTTAACCGCTAGGCCACCACTGCCCCCGATGATTGGAGATCTGAATATACCTCCCCCCACACACTGCTCTCTGGGCTCCTTTTATGGTTAAATAAAGAGGACGCATTTCGTTGAGGACACAGTGACAAAACAATCACTTTCACATTCTCACACACACTCAGGAGTGTTAAGTCCACCCGGTGTTAGCAGGTGACGTGTGGACAGGTCCCTCAGCAGCTGACTGGTCGGGTGACGGGGACGTCAGCACGACGCAACACCGCCGGCCAGCAGTGCGACAGTCACAGGCCACATGACACACACACACAGACTACTGCAGTGTCCTAAAAGGGGGTGTCACCTGAGCCCCCTCTATCTTTGTCCGCTTCTCTCGTCCTCCAGGTGGCGCTGCAGTCGATTTAGCGCATGGTGCGCTGCTCCACTGACCCGTCTCACACACACACACACTGGGATCTGACCACCAGCACAGAAAATAAATAACATAAAGGGTCTAACCATGCAGAACCATGACCAGAACGGTTCTAATAAAATGCAGCTAAAATGTTTTATTATTATTAGGTTAAATAATTGTATGTAAATGAGTATCTAGGTTGATTATTCTGATCAATGACTGTGAATTACCTCATCAAATGATCCAAATTTTATTGTCATGACTTTATGTTCTGACCAATCAAAACAAGGCACCTTTACTTTGCTTTACTTTACTTGGCAGACGCTTTTATCCAAAGAGACTTACAGGAGAACGACACCAGCGATTCTCATTCGGTTTCTATAGATTTTGAGTTTATTAAACTAAGATCCTGATAAGGCCCAACTTGTCAGGAATAGAACGTGATAGGGAGTTGTTAGGTGCTTTTTGTGAGTGTGTGTGCATGTGTGTGTGTTTAGTGTTAAGACTCGTCTGAAAAACGCTTCTTCAGCTGCTTGTTAAAGGCGGTGGTAGTCTCGACTAGTCGAATGAGCAGGACAAGTTGTCCCACCAGCCAGGGACAACAAAGGAGAACAGAGTCGATTGGGACCGGAGACCCCGTGAAGAGGGAATTTTCAGTCTCGTTCCGTTTGCGGATCTGAGAGGGCGTGCCGGAGTGTATCTGGCTGGGGCACCTGGGGGCATTCTGTTCTCTAATCGATGACCTGCTGGTTCTAGTTCTGGCCTGTGTGTCTGTGTTCCTGATTCCTCACTCATTACACTGATGGAAGTGTGTGGGCTCGTGGTGAAACCCGTTTAGGTTCCTTCCTGCCCGACCGGAACCTGTTTTTTCCACCGGACTGCTAAATCGTGGAACATTTTTAGATAAATCTGAACGGTAGCAGATACAGACTTCAGACGTTCTCACGTTCCTCACGTTCCTCTGAAACCTGGAGAACGTTTCAGTCATCTTCACAAGGCGATGGTTATAGAGACGTGTTCTATTTCCAGTCTGTTATGTGTGAAAAACATCAGCGGTTCTGTCTGGGTTGGGGTCACCATGTCTACGGGACCATGGAGGTTCCTCGTAGGAGAAGAGGTAGCGCTCCTGGGCCATGAATGCTCTGTTTCCCTGGGTTACTGTTACTGTGTCTGATCTGCCTTAGGTGCTCATTAGCTTGACCTTTGCTCCACGCGATGGTGAGACGTCGTCTCGTCCCTCAGAAGCAGGTTGTTGAGACAGAAATAGGAGCAGATGAAGCAAAACGCTGATAAATACTGCAGGAGACCACAACAGGCTGAGGCTCACCAGAACACTGACCTTTCATCCACAAAACAACACGGAACAGTCAGCATAGAAGGAGAACCCCAACCTGAAGATTCTTTAGGTTTTGGTTCTTCAAGACCTGTTTTTAAGAGCCTTTTAATGTCCATTTTGAAGGTTTCTTCAAATTGAGGTTCCAGATTGTTAAATGGGACAATGGATTCACTGCTTCTGACCAGCTTAATGAGATGGAAATCTTCAGATCTCAATCTCAGGAGCCCCAGGTTGGTCAATGTGTTACAGCTGGGCGGAGTCACGTTAGTGGAGAGGTCAAGGACGTTCCTCAGCGTGCTACCACCACCACCTACATCCTCCAGGCCAGTGATTACTTTCCGCTTCCAAAAATCCAAACTCTTTGTTCTTTCCGTGGCCTCGGCCGCAGTGCTTTGAAGACATCAGGGTTTTAGCGGAACTGCTCGACCTACTGCACATGACCGGGAAAGTGACGTGAAGGTCATTATGAAGCACAGCACACGGTGACATGGTGAAACGTGTCCTCTGCATTTAACCATCACCCTTGGTGAGCAGTGGGCACCATGACAGGCGCCCGGGGAGCAGCGTGTGGGGACGGGACCTTCATCAAGGGGACCTGTTTGGCACCTTGGCGGTTCGGGATTCGAACCCACAACCTTCTGATTACGGGTCCACATCCCTACCCACTAGACCCTGGTTCGGGGAAGCGTAGAGAAGTTGCTCTGAGGAGCACCCTACTCACCGACCTCTAATTCTCATAAATAGTTCATATGGCCCCGCCCTACCGCACGTATCTAATAACTGTGTGTCACCTGTGTCACCTTTTTTTGTAAATAAAGGTCACATTTTTACCGGGGCAGACGGGGCCCGGCGCCTGCGTTCAGGTAAATAATGCAGCTGCTTTAAAAAGTTAATGATCCCACGAAAAAAGCACTGACCCCAAACCCACACTTCACATTCTTCTCCTGCTGCTCCCCACCGGTTCTCCTTAGAACCGCCGCGTCCCTGTCCTCTCCGGAACAAAATCTTGTAGACCAGCTGGCTCCGTCCTGGAGTTCCAGACCTGCTGCATGGTTCTTTACGTGTGTGTGTGTTTTGTAAATAAATGTGTGAACCTGTTTGTGTTGCTTTAATACGCCCATGTGTCATAAAAACTGTCATGTCAGGACGGGACACACACACTGAAACTTTAGAGCTGTGTGTGTGTGTGTGTGTGTACACACCAGGGGGGGTCTGTTTCAGCCAATCGCTGCCAGTGTGTGACAGAGCCAGGACTGGTTTCCTTTTACAGTCTCTCAGCGATGCAGGCTATTTTAAAGAGACACACACACACACACACACACACACAGCTGTACCTGACAGTCTGCAGCGGAGAGAGCCGGCGGAGAACAACAGAACCATTGCTGACCCGGGGGGGGCGCCGCAGAACCAGGTCCTGGGTGTGATAGAATGACCCTTCAGACCCGACCTCGGGACTGAAGCAGAGAGGAACCCGGAACGTTCCGGCAGGACAGGCATGCCCTGCTGGGCCGGCGCAGACGCTGACCCACAATCCCTCAGTGACCCATGAAGCGCTTCAGCAGTCTGCGAGGGAGCAGGAAGCGCAAGGAGCAGGACGGGCGGACAGGACGCCGCCAGTCCGAGCCCCACGGCCTCCTGGGGAGCAGCAAGAAGGAAATGAAGTGCATCGCGGCGTCGGCGTCTCTCGGCCACCTGCACACAGGTACGGATCATTAACATAACCAAGCAGCCGCTCGGTGCGGGGACGAGACCCTCATCCTGTCCATGTGAAGGAAAGGGGCGTGGCCTTATTCAGCAGCATGCACTCAGCTGTACTTTCAGACGTGTCACTCTGTCATCGTGGATTATTTTGGCACAGCTGACTGAGGCCATAACTGTGGATAAAAGAACTCCACAGTAACTTTACATTTACGGCATTTACCAGACGCCCTTATCCAGAGTGTCTTACAGTCAGTAGTTACAGGGACAGTCCCCCCCTGGAGACACTCAGGGTTAAGTGTCTTGCTCAGGGACATGATGGTAGTAAGTGGGGTTTGAACCTGGGTCTTCTGGTTGATAGGCGAGTGTGTTACCCACTAGGCTACTACCACCCAGTAGTTACAGGGACAGTCCCCCCCCCTGGAGACACTCAGGGTTAAGTGTCCTGCTCAGGGACACAATGGTAGTAACTGGGGTTTGAACCTGGGTCTTCTGGTTCATAGGTTAGTGTGTTTCCCGCTAGGCTACTACCATCCAGTAGTTACAGGGACAGTCCCCTCCTGGAGACACTCTTGTTAAGTGTCTTGCTCAGGGACACGATGGTAGTAAGTGGGGTTTGAACCTGGGTCTTCTGGTTCATAGGTGAGTGTGTTACCCATTAGGCTACTACCACCCTACTTTACCTTCTGTAGTAAAATAAAGCATATATAAAGATTTATAAAAACTAAAGACACTTTTCATTTAAAAGTACCTTCAAAGTAAGCAGAATGGATTGAATGAGTTCTAGAGCAGGAGCAGAACCACACTGGGATCTATCAAGCCGCTGGGCTTTATGGGGTCTGAAGGTTTCTTCAATAAACAGGGCGCAGTAAATGGGTTGAACAGTAAATGGGTTGAACAGTAACTGGCGGAACGTCGCGGTTCTGATGCGAGGAACGTCACCGGTCTCCTGTACCGACGCGGGGTGGAGCCTCCACTTCACCAGAAGTCACACTCACATCTTCCTCTGCTCCGTTTCTGGGGCTTTTATGTCCAGCGCTGTCTCCCCTCCGTCAGATCTTCACTGTGGACGAGACCAGTTCCTGGAGGTCTGATGAGGATCTCTGGGGAGGGCCATCGGGTTTTCGGGACGTTGTTGTGGTGAAATTCTACACACCTACATACATAACTCCACACAACCTGACACAAAACCCGAGGCCCTCAGCCATTTCCCATCAGCCCCTGCGTCCCTCAATAGGCCCTTTCACCAGTGGCCTAAATATAGAAAGCAGCAGGAACGAGGCGACGAGGGCACGGAGCAACTCAGCACATTCGACCGCTTGTTTACACCATCGTTCAACACCGCGCAGGTAACCATGGCAACCAGACAGCGACCACGCCTCCTCAAATGAAGGAAGCTGCCCTAACCATCATCCCAAATATTATAATCACAACATCAGAACAGAGTATAGTTGTTCCTCCCCGTGTCTTATGCCAACTTCTAACCCACCTCCACAGATCTATATCCCACCACAAGTATTCTGAGACATAAATTATGAAGTGACTGAGAAAATCTGAAATACTGTGACATCATAAAGGTTTTTTGATGAATATATTTCGTCAAAACAGTAGAATAGAGCATTAATGTCACAGGACAGATGTTCTGAGGGGTCTTCACTTTTCTGATGATGGTGTTGGGGAAGAGGTTCTGAAATAAGGGAGAGATGGACGCGTCCCTCAATTGACTTTGTGCTCTTTAAGGGTCAGTGCAGCCAAGTGTAACTTTTTCAGAATGAACTTTATTAGAGACACCACCACCCCAATGGTCAGCAGTGTAAAGTGTCCCAACGCTGGTTTAACTGCTGAGGTATGCCCTGTAATCTCATAAAGGCCTTGATCAGTGATATATCAGGAGTTGAAGGAAGGTCAAGGATGTGCAGCCAAAAACTCATGAGCCCTTCTAACCTTGATCTCTATTTCTGTCCTCTTATCATGGCCGGGCTATTTCCATGCGTCTCATGATGACTGGAGTCCAGGACTGGAGCCGCTTTTGTGTAACTGAAGCCCCCCCGTTAACAGCAGGGGGGGTTAATGTGGGTCAGCAGGCAAACTGTGCTGAGGCGCGAGCAGGAATCAGCAAAGTGTGGGGTGACTTTAACTTTCCAGGCCTGTCACACAACTTTCTGTCTGTCTGTATCTGTGTGTATAAGAGCCTTTTATAAGGTTCTAAGAAGAAAAGCACAACAGAAGAACCTGGAGATGGTCTAGCTTTTAAGCCTAGATGGTCTACAGTCCATCAGGCCAGTGGTGACCTAGTGGTAAGGAAGTGGACCAGTAATCAGAAGGTTGCCGTTTCGAATCCCGAACTGCCAGGGTACCACTGAGGTGCCACTGAGCAAAGCACCGTCCCCACACACTGCTCCCCGGGCGCCTGTCATGGTGCCACTGCTCACCAAGGGTGATGGTTAAATGCAGAGGACACGTTTCACCATGTCATCATGTGCTGTGCTTGCTGTGCATCATAATGACTTCACTTTCCCATGTTCTCCACACTTTCTCTGCTTGTGCAGTAGATCCATTGTGACTCTAGGTGGCAGCAGTCCGTTGCTGTAAACCTGCATCTCTGGAGTGATGTGAAATCATCTGCCCAGTTTCGCTTCAGCTCATCTGACTGGTTTTCCGGTGTTAAAATACCTCATGCAGATACATCCACCCACCTACACCACAATCCCAAATAATGAACGTCGTTGACAGACCTGTCAGAGCCTTGGTTGATAAGGAACTAATTTTCCTGGTTACCCAGAGCATCGCATGAAGAGCTAGAGACAGGATGACATTATTATTCACTGACAGTGGAACCTCCAGAGAACCATTCCTAATGAGCTGCTTCCTCTTTATCTCTCCATCAGCAGATGAAATGATGTCTGGGTTTATCTGTGCTGCCTGAGGATTATTCTTTGTGCTCAGGGGTTAACTGATTTGGCCTGGGGTCAAGAAGCCCTGGCTAATTGCACATTAAAGAAAAACATTTTTAAATGGTGGAAGGTTATGAGGACTGAGGAATAAAAAAAAAAAAAAATGTTAGTATGTTAGTATGTTGGTTGGTATGTTAGTATTTTGGTTGGTGTGGTGGTTAGTATGGCTGTTAGTATGTTGGTTGATGTGGTGGTTGGTGTGGGGGTTGATGTGGTGGTTAATATGTCTGTTCGTATGGTGGTTGGTGTGGTGGTTAGTGTATCTGTTAGTATGTTGGTTGGTGTGGTGGTTCGTATGTTAGTATGTTGGTTGGTATGTTAGTCTTTTGGTTGGTATGGTGGTTAGTATGTCTGTTAGTATGTTGGCTGATGTGGCGGTTAGTATGTTTGCTAGTATGTTGGTTGGTGTGGTTGTTAGTATGTTGGTTGGTGTGGTTGTTAGTATGTTGGTTGGTGTGGTTGTTAGTATGTTGGTTGGTGTGGTGGTTCGTATGTTAGTATGTTGGTTGGTATGTTAGTATTTTGGTTGGTGTGGTGGTTAGTATGTCTGTTAGTATATTGGTTGATGTGGTGGTTGGTGTGGTGGTTGATGTGGTGGTTAATATGTCTGTTAGTATGTTGGTTGGTGTGGTGGTTAGTATGTATGTTAGTATGTTGGTTGGCATGTTAGTATTTTGGTTGGTGCGGTGGTTAGTATGTCTGTTAGTATGTTGGTTGGTGTGGTGGTTGATGTGGTGGTTAATATGTCTGTTTGTATGGTGGTTGGTATATTAGTATTTTGGTTGGTGTGGTGGTTAGTATATCTGTTAGTATGTTGGTTGGTGTGGTGGTTGATGTGGTGGTTAATATGTCTGTTTGTATGGTGGTTGGTATATTAGTATTTTGGTTGGTGTGGTGGTTAGTATATCTGTTAGAATGTTGGTTGGTGTGGTGGTTGATGTGGTGGTTAATATGTCTGTTTGTATGGTGGTTGGTGTGGTGGTTAGTATGTATGTTAGTATGTTGGTTGGCATGTTAGTATTTTGGTTGGTGTGGTGGTTAGTATATCTGTTAGTATGTTGGTTGGTGTGGTGGTTGATGTGGTGGTTAATATGTCTGTTTGTATGGTGGTTGGTGTGGTGGTTAGTATGTATGTTAGTATGTTGGTTGGCATGTTAGTATTTTGGTTGGTGTGGTGGTTCGTATGTCAGTATGTTGGTTGGTGTTAACAACATGGCTCACATTCACAGTTCCGCCTGGAAGGAGGTGAGTAGAGCATATATCAGTGTGAGAAGCGATTGATGGCTATTGTATTAAGCTCACCTCATTTACATTTACAGCATTTATCAGACGCCCTTATCCAGAGCGACTTGCATTCAGTAGTTACAGGGACAGTCCCCCCTGGAGCAACTTAGGGTTAAGTGTCTTGCTCAGGGACACAATGGTAGTAAGTGGGATTTGAACCTGGGTCTTCTGGTTCATAGGCAAGTGTGTTACCCACTAGGCTACTACCACCCTCCTGCTCACTCCTGGTCTGGTGCCGGTTTTTCAGTTGTTCTGCTGATGTGTTTAATACAGCAGGATGTGCTGAAGGTGATGAAAATGTGTGTGTGTGTTAGGTTCATGATGATTGAAGTGTAATGACCTCCATGGATTTACGACATGGAGGAGAATAACGGCTCCCTGAGGAGGAGGGAGAAGCTGATGACATCATTTCAGCATCTCCTCTGCTCAGCAGTTATTTCACTTGTTTACTCCAGGCTGTTGCCTGGGGCATTGAAAGGAAAATCCCAAACACACACACACACACACACACACACACACACACACACACACTCTTTCTGGAAGAGCTGGGCGTGTCCTGCAGTGTTAATGATTTATACGAGGGCTGCATAGTGTGGATTTGAACTCCTGCTGTGATGGAGGGGAGGTTGTTACCTACATCAGCTCATTATCATTCTGCTGAGGTCCCTGCTCCATCTCTAAATCACCGCAGTGGAGAACCCGATACGTCCCGTCTCCTCCTCTCCACACACACTTCTCGCAGCTGAAAGCGGAGCCGCCGCCCGATTTTATCGCTACGCCCCAGTCGGCTCTGGCTGGAAGATGATCGGAGATGTTTACAGTTTAAAGGGCAGGTTTCACCTTCAGTCCAGATATGGGCTGTTTTATCGTGGATGGGACCTGTGCGTCTCTTCATATCGTCCCTCTTAATCTCCTTCAGGCACATTCTTTGCCTGGGTGACTGGTAACCAACTGTTTATCCAACATGCAGCTACACACACACACACACACACACACACACACCACACAGTCTGTGTATTGTAGGTTACCCCTCTACCCTGGGGACAGTACACTAGGGGCATATTAGATGTAGTTTGTGGGCGTGGTCACTAATGTCACCATCACGAGTTCACCAATCAGAAGGCTCGAATTAAAGTGCTGATATTCTGCATGTTGGTGGTGTGGGGTAACCTCTGGTGGTCAAGTTAGCCCACTAAAACACACACACACACACACACACACAGAGAGAGAGACAGGGTGGCCGTCTCTAATAAAGTGGCCAGGTTGCGTGTGTTTCATCGTATTTTTCCACTCTCTCTCGCTCAGCCTCAAGCGTCACCTCTCCACCAACCACCCCACCGACACATGTGACCAAACCAGCGTTCCCCGGGAAGACGTCCCGCCGGCAGCCAGAACGCCAGGATGAGAGGACACGCCCCCTCTCCTCCCCTCCGGACACAGGGCAGCAGCTCAGCCCGCCTCCATGCTCCTCTTCCTCCTTTTCATCCTCCAAGCCGCCCCTCACTCCCTCGTCTGCACCCATCTCCACCTCACGACTGGTGAGTCCCACGTCCATCACCGTTTCCTGCAGCGTTTAACAGACAGGAACAGGAAGTGGCGCCGTCCCAGTCCATCAAGGGACATTATCTTGCTCAAGCCCTTCATGTAATGCTGGTAAAAGGATGAGATAATGGCCACCACCATCTGCACGCTGTTGTCCTCTCCTCCTGCCTGAGTCCAGCTGGGTGACCCGGGTGTCCCCGACCGTGGTGCCGCCGGTTGACATCTTGAGTTTATTGATGTAGCGCTGCAGCCCATCACTGTACGAGAACATTAGATCATAGTTACAGCTTTCAGCTTGATGCTGAAATATTAATAATCATCATCATGTTCTTCTCTGGAGCAGGTAGCAGCTTTTCCTCTCGTGAGGGTCTAAAAGCAGCGAAACCATTAGCACGTGGAGAAGACCTGAGCATGATGGAGTGTGTGAGTGTGTGGGGCTGGATTACACTGTGATGTACTCGGCCAGAAGACAGACCGTCATCTGTAGTGGCATGGACCTCAGATTTTTTCTAGGGATGTGCGGATCCATATCCATAATGTCCATTCCAAGTTGGCTCTTCTATTTCTGCACCACGTTCCAACTGAAAGTAGAAATACTGCTCCTCACACATCAACACGACACCACAACCCCCTCAGAAAATCTTCCACTTTCCAATCACATTCCGTATCGGATCGGCATCACTGATACCACCCTGAATTTTACTTGGAATCGGAGAGAAAAGGAAACCTGTGGAATCGCTCATTCCTAGTTTTTTCTTCCGAACCACAACGTGACCTGTACATGACCTTCCGTCACGTTCACCGGCTTTATAAAACCTCCATCATCTCCTACATGCTTTAAAGTTACCTTGATGGGTCTGGGTCATGGTAACAAGAGACACTGACCAATCACACGACAGCAGGAAGGGGAAAGTGACCAATCAAGGTGCATGTGTGTGTATGTGTGTGAGTTTTTGTGTGTGTGTGTGTGTTTGTGTTTGCCTGGGTTACAAGACTCCTGCTATGGGCGGGGATGTTAATGCACTTGTTTGTTTGCTCTTTGACTTTTACATTCCGCTGCCACGCCCTTCGACTGGGCACAGAAGAATTTGAATACACACTCACACTTTATTCCAGACACAGCTTCAGGCATGCAGTGTATGTTGGAGCTGGGTTTCTGTGTGTGTGTGTATGTGTGTGTTTGTTGGAGGTCTAGCAGGGTTTCTCTCTCTGTGTGTGTGTGTGTGTGTGTGTGTTCTTCTACACTAGTACATTTTACTGTGTTTGTTGGAACGTCAGCTGTGGATTAGTGACGTCATGGTCCGCACGTGCGCGCCGGTAACATCCTAATATGGTAAAAAAAACGAGAGGTGGGCGGAGCAAATGAAAGGAATTACACAGACAGACACAGAGAGACAGAGAGAGAGAGAGAGACGCGTTGATTCTGCCATGCATTATTACATAAAACCCTGAATCCTGCGGGCACTGTTTTAAAGAGGACGTGGGGGCGTGGCAAGGACACACCACGTGACCGGGGAAGACCCTGAGCCCACCCACCGCCCGCACCTGGAGATAAACAAACCCCACGTGGTCTCCTTTCCCGCACATTTACGCGACGGAGCCGTTCTGCGGAAAACCCGCGGACCTGGCAACACGTTTCCGAGGCGGGGCCGCGCCTGCCGGTGTGCGCATGCGCGTTCGCTGCGCGTCGTAACGCGTCCGTCCGTCCGTCCGTCCGTCCCTCCCCGCGACTGCAGCAAACCGGAGCGGGGGACTTACCGGCGACGCGGAGGCTGTCGCTGTCGCCGATCTCCACACTCACCGTGTCCCCGTGTCCCCGCAGGTCCCCGGCGTGGCTGAAGGCATGCTGGAGAAACTGGAGCTGGAAGATGAAGGTGAGTCTGCTGGTGGTCGGGGGTTCAGAGGTCAAGCCGAACCCTGCAGGTTCCTGTCCGTCGTGTGTGTGTGTGTGTGTGTTGCATGACGTCAGCATCTATGGTCCTGATGCGGGGTCCCCCTGCCGTCGTCATGGTCACCGGTCGTGTGTGTACCCTCTGCAGCAGATTAGAATATTCCGTTTTTCCACAACATTCCTCAAGTTATTAAAGTCTTAGTCTGAGCCGCAGGAGAAGTGCATGCTGGGTAAGAGCTTGCGGGGATGCTGTTCAGTTATGGATTATGTTACATCTAATAACCGGGTTCCGCTGGCGTTCCTCGTCTGAGGCATTCCCAGTCTGGTGTCTGGAATGGTTGTATATATGAGTTCCGGTTCTTGCCGCTTGCGGTAAATCCTTTTGTTTAGTGATTGTCAGAGTTCTTTAGAGCCCGGCGGTCACGACGGAACGTTCTTCCTCCGCCTGCCTTCCTAAAAAGGCCCGCGGCGGCCTCCGCAGGAACGTTCCGCAGACCCGGAGCTGGAGAACGTCCAGCCGTCCATTCGGCCACTGTGCTCCCGGGTAAGGAACCCTGCATGCAGAGGATCATGGGAGGTGCTACAGGGTCTGTCACTCGACGGGTCCCCCAGGCTGCTGCGAGAATCGCCATAGCAACCACAGCCAGGCGTGCGTGGTGGTAACGTAGTGGGTAAAACACTCGCCTATGAACCAGAAGACCCAGGTTCAAATCCCCCTTACTACCACCCTGAGCAGGACACTTGAGTGTCCCCAGGGGGACTGTCCCCGTCACTACTGACTGTAAGGCGCTCTGGATCAGGGCGTCTGGTAAATGCCAGAAAGTGCGAGGGTTTGGGGCCTGATGGGTAAAAACTTGTTCTCGGTTATGGCCTGATGGGTTTGCATGATTCATGCTCTGTGTGTGTGCGTGTGTGTGTTACAGCAGCAGTTGAAGAATCCGAGAGTGATATCTACATGCGGTTTATGAAATCCCACAAGTGCTACGACATCGTCCCCACCAGCTCCAAACTGGTGGTTTTCGACACCACGCTGCAGGTGACCGTCTCTCTCTCTCTCTCTCTCTCTCTCGCTTGCTCTCTCTCTCTTTCGCTCTCTCTCTCGCTCTCTCTCGCTCTCTCTCGCTCTCTCTCTCTCTCTGTCTCTCTCGCTCGCTCGCTCTCTCTTTCTCTCTGTCTCTCTCGCTCTCTCTTTCTCTCTGTCTCTCTCGCTCTCTCTCTCTTTCGCTCTCTCTCTCGCACTCTCTCACTCTCCCTCGCTCGCTCGCTCTCTCTCTCTCTCCCTCGCTCGCTCGCTCTCTCTTTCTCTCTCTCGCTCTCTCTCTCTCTCGGTGCGGTGTGAATATTTCATGACTCTTAAGATGAACTGTTTGCCGCTCGGAGGCCTGTGGCTGGACGGAGGTGCAGATTCGGTGTCCCGGACGACGGATCTCGGACCAGCAGGCTGGATGAATGGAACTCATGTGGGTTCTTCTTGAAGGGAACTATATTCATGTCGTGGAAAAGTCATGAATTTTTAAAGGCCCCGTTTCTGCCGTCAGTCCCATTAGCTGCGTCTCGCAGGCCGGCAGACGGTGTCTTTCTGTGTCTGAGTTGGCTTGCTGCTCCCTGAAGGTCCACCTGGATTAAAGGTCCCCTATTAGGAAAATGTGACTTTGTGAGATGATTGAACATTAATACGAGTTCCTCCAGCCTGTCTATGGTCCTGGAGGGGCTAGAAATGGTGGTCGGTGTAAAGAGTGTTTTGGTCGTGCTGGCAGCTCAGACGGTCGGATCTGGAATTTGTCCCCTCATGACGCCATAAGGGGAAAGGTTACCTCCCGTTTCGCATGCTTGTCCACCAGCTGTCATGGCTTCCAGACGTGTGAAGCACTGCAGTCGCTCGGTTATTGGATGTAAAAATGAGCACAAATGTATTTTATTTGTTCCTGAAGAACCAGCGGGTTCATTTTATAAAAAACATCGACATAACTTCCTGTCTTCACCAAACTTTGTGGTTGGTGGACAGTGTTGATGACATCATTTCAACTTCTATTGGCCGCTCTCCTCCTGGTCCCGCCTCTCTCCTCCTCATTAGCATTTAAAGCTCCAGACCGGGAAATCTCATTGTGAAAAGAGACTTCAGATACAGTATTAGGGGACACTGAGGCCGAGATAAATGTCAGGGGACCTTTAAATGATGCCTGTGGAGATGCCGCAGATCTTGGTTCTAGAGCAGCTCGGTTCTGGTTCTCCTTTGCTGCTGTAACGGAGAAACAAATAAAGTAGAACTGAAAATACCAGTTGGCATCTTGTCCCACACATGGGACGGTGTTGACACCAAAGCGGCACAGTCCCATTGGAGGACTTGGAGAGTGTGCGTGTGACAGACTGGGATGAAGGTACCACCACCTCCACCCATGTCCTCCACGCCTGTGCAGCAACTGCTGACTCGCCTTTGGGACGCGTCCCAGCTGGACGTACAGTCGCATCTAATACCACTGGGGACCGCACGTCCAGCTGGGACGCGTCCCAAATGTGCGTCAGCAGTAAAACACGTTCGCGGTGCCAACTTGGCAGACAAAGTTACTAAATTTGACCACCTGATAGACGTTCTTGGCAGGAGACAAGAGGAAACCATTAAAAAGGACCTTCTTGACTTTAATCCATGCAGAAGTGACAACACAACATGCAAATCCCAAGTGGTTTGAACGTGCTCCACCTCCACTGCCAACCTGACTCCATCTTCTGGTGTAGGACAGGTCCCAGTAGGAGCATCTCCAGTCCCACCTTGTAGAGGACCGAGCTTCTCACCATCTTAATTTGAGAACCTGGTCCTCATATTGATCTACATTTACAGTATCTGGCCGCCACTCTTACCAGGAGCTTTAAACGTCCATCTTGTTTGGTTCACGAGGACCTGATCTGTAGATACCAACCCGAGCGTTTTTTAAATATGGAAAATGTACGGAAGAGCTGTTTTACTCCAAATATTAGTTTTTTATCCAGCATTTGAGGATTTTTAGTGGCTCAGCTGTTGGAACATCTAGTGCAAGTTCATTCCACCAAGACAGAGAAGAGTCTAGATGAATGGTACCAGTGGAGCAATGCTGGAGGATTGGACAGATGGAGGTGAGATGAGGGATCTGAGGCAGGACAACTTGTTCTGTTGATAAAAGAAGTCAGGAATTTACAAGCACAGACATCTGCATTTCTATCACGTCCTCCATAATTCCCAGATCTTCACAATCAGAGAATATTGGCAGGAAGGTGGAGAACCTCTCAGATGTACACCATAAAGTTGGTTCTCCACATGTACCTTCAGGAACCTGTTGTTAAAAAAGTGGAGGCCTTCAATCAGAAGAAGAACGTTCCACAGTCTCTACTCGTCCCTGGTTTCAACCCTTGTTCTCCTTTGCAGGTGAAGAAGGCGTTTTTTGCTCTTGTTGCCAATGGCGTCCGCGCCGCACCCCTTTGGGAGACGAAGAAGCAGAGCTTTGTGGGTAAGTGTAGTAACCCTGTGAGTAACCATGGCAACCCTTTGTTCCAGCTGAATCACCGTGGTTCTGAGGACGGTGGTGCCAGACTTGAAGAGAGACGTTCCGTGGCCCGTTTCTCTGTGTGTGTGCGAGTGTGTGCGTGTATCTGGGTGTTTGTGTGGGCCTGTGTGTGTTTTTTTGCGCGTGTTTCTCTGTGTGTGTGTGTGTGTGTGTGTGTTGGAAGGTTAATCTGTGCCGCGGGGAAAGACTGTGGTCTGTTAGTGAGGACCCGAGGTGGGACGTCCTGCTGGGGACCAGCCCTGATCCACGCGCCAACACTTTCATCTAGAGTTACACAATCTTGGCATAAACACTGCCAGTGTCTGTGTGTCTCTGGTTGTGTATGTGTGTGTGTGTGTTTGGATGTTGAACAGAGTCCTTGGTGTTTGTAAGAAGGCTGTAGTTGCTTTAGTGTAACTGATAATCTGGGCTACTGAACAGAGTGTGTGTGTGTGTGTGTGTCTGGTCGTGTGTGTGTATGTGTGTGTGTGTCCACTTTATGGCTCACACTGACCCATTCTTCTTCAGTACTCTGTCAGAATGATATCCGTTACCATGGCGGCCAGATTTTGGCTGAAAATAGCAGAAAACTGGTGTGAGCTGCATCACCCCGCTGGCTGCTGGGTCCTAAAGCCGGGTCTCAACCATTCTCAGAGGGACCAGGTTGTGTGTGTGTGTGTGTGTGTGTGTGTGTGTGTGTGTGTTTGATTAAACCAGGGGAGACAGATATGGTCATGATCACGAATCCCGGTGAACACGTCATCCCTGGTGTCCCTGTCCTGTCACACACATGCAGACATCTGACTGCTGACACACGTGGGACGTTTGGTTCCATTCCTGGTTCCCTCACGTCCATCAGCCACGATCAGCTGGACGGATGACATAACCATCTGGAAACATCTTCACCTCGTCTACTGCGACAGAAGCTGATGATCATTTCCATCCTGCGATCCGTGGTCTAGACGTGACAGGTTCTGAATGTGTTCTGCTGAAGATACCTGCCTATTGGTTGGATTCTGGGTAATATTACTCTGAAGATGAATTATGCAGTAGGTGGTCAAGTTGTGGACATCAGGACTATTCTAGTGTGGTTCCTTCTCAGAAGCCCAGTAGATGTCTGTGTTGTGCCAGTAGATGTGGGTTGTGTGCATCCAGGGAGGAAGGAATCTGGAGCATTTGGAGCAGAACTCAAGGTGTGAGAAGATGGGTCCTCTGGCAGAGGACCCAGGCTTTTGAGGGTCACATCACTGATGGTGACTGAGATCAGGTCTGGAGGTCAGCAGGCCAAATGAGGATGGTGAGGTCAGAGCACCTTCACCTTCCTCGTCTTCAGCCTGTTTAATCTCCTGTTGTGTGTGTATCTGTGAAGGTTCTCGGTCATCCAGGTCATGGTTCTCGAAGAAGGTTATTTCAGCGGCAACTGGACGTGTTACACAACAAGGATCCATAATGACTTTATTCAGGCCACATATTTACTGTAACTGTGTCACGCAGTAGGTCTGCAAGTAGGGACAAGGAGTGAGAGAGAGAGAGAGAGAGAGAGAGAGAGAGACCCTGGCTGGGATTTTAATTAAAATATCTCTGCACCCAACTGGGTGAATCCAGCTGTACACACACACACACACACACACACACACACACACACACACAGTACAGCACAGTAATCATCTCCTGTATCCTCCATCACCCCAGATTGACCTGATCACCTCCCTCACCTTCTACTGATGCACACACTGATTGTGTGTGCGCGTGTGTGGGCGTGTGTGTGTGTGCGTGCGTGTGCATGTGTGTGTGCGTGTGTGTGCGTGTTATGACTATTTCTTTACGGCTGAACATGCTTAACTGGTCTTCTTCTCCTGCCATGACAGGGATGCTGACCATCACAGACTTCATCAACATCCTGCACAGATACTACAAGTCCCCGATGGTGGGTGGCCTGCGTTCATCTGAAATATGACATTCCATATTAACATTTCAGGGTTCACTAAAAGCAGATGTAGACCACCACATTTGCTGTGACTTCCCGGACCGAGATTTTTGCCGTGATTTACAAGATTTTTGCAGTGACTTCCGAGATTTTTGCCGAGATTTACAAGATTTTTGCCGTGATTTCCGAGATTTTTGCTGTGATTTTTGCCGTGACTTCCGAGATTTTTGCCGTGACTTCCGAGATTTTTGCCGTGATTTACAAGATTTTTGCAGTGACTTCCGAGATTTTTGCCGAGATTTACAAGATTTTTGCCGTGATTTCCGAGATTTTTGCTGTGATTTTTGCCGTGACTTCCGAGATTTTTGCCGTGACTTCCGAGATTTTTGCAGTGACTTCCGAGATTTTTGCAGTGACTTCCGAGATTTTTGCAGAGATTTACAAGATTTTTGCAGTGACTTCTGAGATTTTTGGCAGCCCGTCTCATTTTCAATCAGCCAAAATACACCCATGTTACACCTCTTCTTACCTCCCTCCACTGGCTCCCGGTAGCTGCTCGCATTGAGTTCAAATCCTTGATGCTGCCTACAGGGCTGTAAATGGAACTGCGCCCTCCTACATCAACACACTACTACCTAGCTACACCCCTGCACAGAAGCTACAATACTACCTCCTACATCAACACAATACTACCTAGATACACTCCTGCACGCTCTCTCAGATCGGCAAACGAAAGGAGACTAAAAATTCCTTCTTCACGGGGTCTCCGATTCCAATCATGTCTGTTCTCCGTTGTTGTCCCTGGCTGGTGGAACAACCTACCCTCCTCCACACGACTAGCCGAGACTATCACCATTTTTAAGAAGAAGGTGAAAACCCTCTTATTCCAAAAATATTACAGACAAATTTAACACATACACATGCATACACATTGAACAAACAAATACAAAATGTATAAATACATTATAATTTTTCTTAGTCTAGCACCCAACACTCTCCGAGCATGCTCTTCAATGACAAGTCTAAGCCTTATCAGGGCTCTTAGTTTGTATACTCGATATTCTATAGAAATCGAACGAGAATTGCTGGTGTCTTCCCATTGTAAGTCCCTTTGGATAAAAGCGTCTACCAAATAAAGTAAAGTAAAGTAAATTTTTGCCGTGATTTTCCAAGATTTTTGCAGTGACTTCCGAGATTTTTGCCGAGATTTACAAGATTTTTGCAGTGACTTCCGAGATTATTGCCGTGATTTTACAAGATTTTTGCAGTGACTTCCGAGATTTTTGCCGAGATTTACAAGATTTATGCAGTGACTTCCGAGATTTTTGCCGTGATTTTACAAGATATTTGCAGTGACTTCCGAGATTTTTGCCGTGATTTTACAAGATTTTTGCAGTGACTTCCGAGATTTTTGCCGAGATTTACAAGATTTTTTCAGTGACTTCCGAGATTATTGCCGTGATTTTACAAGATTTTTGCAGTGACTTCTGAGATTTTTGCAGAGATTTACAAGATTTTTGCAGTGACTTCCGAGATTTTTGCTGTGATTTTACAAGATTTTTGCAGTGACTTCCAATATTTTTGCCGTGATTTTACAAGATTTTTGCAGTGACTTCCGAGATTTTTGCCGAGATTTACAAGATTTTTGCCGTGACTTCCGAGATTTTTGCCGTGACTTCCGAGATTTTTGCCGTGACTTCCGAGATTTTTGCCGTGATTTACAAGATTTTTGCCGTGACTTCCGAGATTTTTGCCGTGACTTTCGAGATTTTTGCTGTGATTTAGGAGATTTTTGCCAGTGATTTTTGCTGTGATTTAGGAGATTTTTGCCGTGACTTCTGATATTTTTGTCATTATTTCCCGGAGCTATTTTGAAAGTCCCAGAGCAATTTTGCCATGAAATTAGTTCTATTATTTTTTTTCCAGGTTCAAATCTATGAGCTGGAGGAACACAAGATCGAGACGTGGCGAGGTACGGAAAATAAATACACAATTTCAATTAGAGCACATGCCATGGGTGCCATGATGTGTTCGTGCTCCCCTCCCGTTTACAGAGCTCTATCTGCAGGAAACGTTTAAGCCTTTAGTGAACATCTCACCTGATGCAAGGTAAATGCGCTTTGTAGTAAAGATTGAAGATATTTTTTCTCCTGACATGCAGTTTTAACCAAGTTCTCCCTTCATTCTCCATATCGTGCAGCATATTTGATGCCGTTTACTCGCTGATCAAAAACAAGATCCACCGGCTGCCCGTCATCGACCCAGTCAGTGGGAACGCACTTTACATTCTCACGCACAAGAGGATCCTCAAGTTCCTCCAGCTCTTCGTAAGTTGCACCTTTCCATATTTTGCCTCAATGTGATCCTCGTGGTGGAGATGCTCTCCTGGCTTGACTCAACAAAACTATCCTGAGATGCAGAGATGATGCAGAGATGATGTGAGGATTTTTTTCTTCATTTAAGCCCGGCGAGCATCTTCTGTGCTAGAAGGATCTCCAGCTAGATGTTCCTTCAGCTTTCTATTCTCTGTGTGAAACTCTGCTCCCTAGCTCTGCCCCAACGTTTCTGCAGAAATGCACAACCGCCTGAATATTTAAGTGAAAGAAAAGTGAAAGTGAAATGGTTGTCATTGTGAGACACAGCAGGGCAGCACACGGTGAAATGTGTCCTCTGTATTTAACCCGTCACCCTTGGTGAGCAGTGGGCACCATGACAGGGAGCAGCGTGTGGGGACGGGACCTTCATCAAGGGGACCTCAGTGGCACCTTGGTGGATCAGGATTCGAACCGGCAACCTTCAGATTATGAATCCACCAGCACTAGGCCACCACTGGCCACCATTTAAAAAAAAAAAAAAAACAGGAGATATGAGGGTCAGACTGCAGATTGTGTGTGACGGATGATAAATAGTATTAATATGATTAATCTGATCATGGCTGTGAATTGATAAGTCTTGAAAAAGATGATTGATTGTCGCTGATGTCATGGAGTGTGGAGTGTATGAAGACCGGTGGTAGTGGCCTGGTGGGTAACACACTCGCCTATGAACCAGACGTCCCAGGTTCAAACCCCACTTACTACCTTTGTGTCCCTGAGCAAGACACTTAACCCTAAGTTGCTCTAGGGGGGGACTGTCCCTGTAACTACTGATTGAAAGTCGCTCTGGATAAGGGCGTCTGGTAAATGCTGTAAATGTAAGATTGTCTAGTGCCGCCCCCTCCTGGTAGGGAAGTTGCAGCTGCCCTGTAAAAAGTCTCTCATGCTGTGTGTGTGTGTGTGTGTGTGTGTGTGTGTGTGTGTGTCAGGTGTGTGAAATGCCAAAACCTGCCTTCATGAAGCAGACACTGGAGGAACTGGGCGTCGGCACCTACAGCAACATCGCCTTTATCCACCCAGACACGCCCATCATCAAAGCTCTCTGCATTTTTGTGGAGCGCAGGGTCTCTGCGCTGCCTGTGGTGGACGAGTCAGGTGCGCTAGAGGGGTCAAAGGCCATACCCAGCATGCACTAGAGAATGAATCTGATGTCAGGTTTCTCACCCACAGGAAAGGTCGTGGATATTTATTCCAAGTTCGATGTCATAGTGAGTACAAACTTATTCTCTTCTGATCTGATCTCATGACAGCCGGCCTGTGAAAAGTAAGTGTGTGTGTGTGTGTGTGTGTGTAGAACCTTGCTGCTGAGAAGACCTATAATAACCTGGACATCAGCGTGACTCAGGCTCTGCAGCATCGCTCACAGTACTTTGAGGGAGTGATGAAGTGCAACCGTCTGGAGACCCTGGAGACCATCGTGGACAGGATCGTCAAAGCTGAGGTTCTTACACCCACACACACACTGGGACAACAGAAAATGTCTGTTCCTCATTTCATGATTGTCCCTGCAGGTTCACCGGCTGGTGGTGGTGGATGAGAACGCCAGCATCGTGGGCATCGTCTCGCTGTCGGACATTCTGCAGGCTCTGGTTCTGACCCCTGCAGGTATAAACGCCCAAATGTCATAACCCCCTCCCCTCCCCACCCCGGACCCGCCAGCCCACCCCGCCCTCACGGGGTCTCCTCAGGTACGGACCGCCCGGGGCCGGAGACTGTTCGCGGTGTGAGGCTCCGCCCACTTAGGCACTAACACTGAGACGGGTTTGGGTTTGGCCGCATGTCCAGGTCGTGGTGTTGGACTTGAGTGTCCCCACTCTTCAGTATCACTGCTCACCTTTCACACCCTACATCCACCACAGCATGGGGGCGGGGCTTCTCATATCAGAAATCTCCATCGTTGATGCTTAAAAAATGTCCATAAAATAAATACTAAACCAGCTCCTCCTGTATTCTGCATGCTGCTCTCTGACTTGTGTGTGTGTGTGTGTGTGTGTGTGTGTGTGCGTGCGTGGCTCCGCCCACATTCAGGGTTTTACATCAGTGGGATTTATAACAGATTAATGAAGTGGTGTTTTTGTCCCTCGGCAGGTCTGGAGCGTAAGGGAAGCTCGGCGGAGTGAGGGTCTGTGTAGTGCCACCTGCTGAGCTGTGCCACGCTGCCGAGGCGGGCACTGCCTGGGCCGCGGGGGGGGGCGGGGGGGGGGGGCGGCGCCACCGAGATGGGCAGCGGAGAGGAAGGGGCGTGGTGTGGGCGTGGCATCCCTGGTTTTTATTTCGTACCTCTATTAACACACACGTGTGCATGATACCGGAACCCTACAGCTTTTGACCGGCGTGGCGGCGCCGAACCTGAGGGCCGCGTGGTCCTGGTGCCTTTTCTCCACCCGCGGTGAGACCGAGAGGGAAGAATGAAGAAAAACCAAAATCATCTTCACATCTGTGTGTCTTTCTTTCTTTCTATAAAACCTCGAGGATTTTTATTTTCTCGGCCAAATTGTGCTGTAATCAGATGTATTTATTGCTGCTGAGGAGCAGAATTATTATTATTATTATTATTATTATTATTATTATTATTACTACTACGCCTCTCTCTCCAGTGCACTGCAGGTCGAGCGAGTGACTGGACGTGCCACATGTAGAGATGCTCGGCTTCGGTTCTTCTGTGTGAACGATGATCATAACGATTCGATACGATTATTATTAATATGATTCTTTTGTCCGCCTTTTTATTGTGAGAAGTGTCAGTACTGTCCCTCTGCTGGGGGAGGGCCTTTTTTTTTCCTTGGTTGAAAATCACTGGCATGAGGAAGACTCATTCAGCATTTCTTTTTTATTTTATTTTGCAAAATTAATAAACCATACTACTGAATCTCCTGGCGGTCCTGATCTATGTGTCTTCTTTTTTTATTACTTATCACTGCCTGTCATCCACACAGCAGCCATCCACTTCCAGCAGTCACCAGACACCCTTGCGTGCTAGTGACAGGGACAGTCCCCCTGGAGACGCTCAGGGACACCATGGTGGGGTTTGAACCCGGGTCTTCACCTGAATGACGGGGTGTACAGGGTTACTCTGTAGTTGGTGGCGGTTTGCTGCCCTCTGCTGATGACCACGTCCTTTGTAGATCATTAACCAGAGCGAAGGTCACGCTGGAACCTGGAAAGAGGAGAACTTCGTAATGAAAGTAAGCGGTAGCCTAGCGGGTAAAACACTCACCTATGAACCAGAAGACCCAGGTTCAAACCCCACTTACTACTCCCCGAGCAGGACACTTAACCCTGAGTGTCCCTGTAACTACTGTAAGACGCTCTGGATAAGGACGTCTGGTAAATGCTGGAACTGTAAACGGCGACGAACAGCTGGAGTCGGGTGCAGAAGAAGATCCGGAGAGTCGAGCCACTGCGCCCTTGCCAAGACCTTCAGACTCGCGGGACAGGAACGGAACCCGAACCCCGACCCGGTCCCGAGTGGCGCGCCGAGATCACAATTATGAATCGAATTAAAAACACACGACATATTTTAAGGCGCTTCAGCGCGCCGGGAACCGATTCAGTGAACAACTCATTCAGTGAACGAGTGCTCATAGGCGCGCACTATAAATACGGAACGAACAAAGTTTAAAACTTGAGGTCAAAGTCAGTGGTCAGTACCGACTAATATTAACCCTAACACGATTAACTTAAAATGATTCGACTAATTATTAACAATCGACAGCGGTTCGGGAACCAAATCAGCCAAGAATCTCATTTCCAGCATTTACCAGACGCCCTTATCCAGAGTGACTTACAACCAGTAGTTACAGGGACAGTCCCCCCCTGGAGACACTCAGGGTTAAGTGTCCTGCTCAGGGACACGATGGTAGTAAGTGGGATTTGAACCTGGGTCTTCTGGTTCATAGGCGAGTGTGTTACCCCACTAGGCCACTACCACCCACTCTCACGTTACATTCAATCGACTACTTCATTTGATGAGTTCGATTATTGTAAAACTGCTTAAAACTACTGATCGCAGTGATTTGGACTTTGCGAGTGAGCCGAGTGAAAAGATCCGACTCCCCGAAACGGCACCCGACTCTCCCATGAACCGCGCGCGCCTTTACGCATTTCCATCATCCGCCTCGAACCGCGCACGTAGGCAGACCGAGAGCGACCCGCGGCGCGCAACAAGGTAAAAGCGGCCCACAAACCAGCGCAGCACCGCGGGGATTATTATTTTAACCATTATTAACCATTATTAACCATAAAATTCGGCCCGCGAGCTTTTATCTGCGTCTGAGACCACAGGGGCCACTAACATGGCGCTAGAAGGTTCTAGACTAAAGGTGGCTCTGTTACAGGTGGTGCATTTGTAACTTAGTTCATGATACAAATTGCATATGAAACTTCGTCCCTGGAGAGTCCTGGTCCAAGTCACGAGCCGCAGTTCTGCAGCTGCGCAACACCTTGTAGATCCGTGCGCGTCCCCGCGGATCTATACATCAGGTCTGTTTAAACCCGTGCGCGTCCCCGCGGATCTATACATCTGGTCTGGGTAATCCCGTGCGCGCCCCCGCGGATCTATACATCTGGTCTGGGTAATCCCGTGCGCGCCCCCGCGGATCTATACATTAGGTCTGTTTAAACCCGTGCGCGCCCCCGCGGATCTATACATTAGGTCTGTTTAAACCCGTGCGCGTCCCCGCGGATCTATACATCAGGTCTGGTTAAACCCGTGCGCGTCCCCGCGGATCTTTACATCTGGTCTGGGTAATCCCGTGCGCGCCCCCGCGGATCTATACATTAGGTCTGTTTAAACCCGTGCGCGTCCCCGCGGATCTATACATTAGGTCTGTTTAAACCCGTGCGCGTCCCCGCGGATCTATACATCAGGTCTGGTTAAACCCGTGCGCGTCCCCGCGGATCTTTACATCAGGTCTGTTTAAACCCGTGCGCGCCCCCGCGGATCTATACATTAGGTCTGTTTAAACCCGTGCGCGCCCCCGCGGATCTATACATCAACTCTGGTTAAAACCCTGCGCGTCCCCGCGGAACTATACATCAAGTCTGGTTAAACCCGTGCGCGTCCCCGCGGATCTTTACATCAAGTCTGGTTAAACCCGTGCGCGTCCCCGCGGATCTTTACATCAAGTCTGGGTAAACCCGTGCGCGCCCCCGCGATCTCGGTAAACCCGTGCGCGCCCCCGCTTTATTTCCGTGTCATTGTCGCGTCCTGATCAGAACGCGCCGCGGTAAATTTGGAACCTGCGTGATACGTGACAGCGCGCACGTCGCCAGCAGTGTCCCGGATGAACTTGTGCGCGACACCTGCTCTGACAGGCGCCACTTCTCATTGGCCGGCGTCCCTGGGCGGGGTGTTGCCATGGTGACGCAGCCCCCAGTGATGCTGAATCAACGCGCACGTGCGGTAAAATACGGAAGGAGAGCGAACGTGGTGACATCTCAGTGTGGTGACATCTCAGTGTGGTGACATCTCAGTATAATCTTGGTCGGGGTTTCATTTGAATTTGTAATGATTAAGTTTAGTCTTAGTCTGAAACGATTGTTCTGGGACTAACCCTGATCCGTAATGTTCATGCGTCATGGCCGCGTGACCAGGTTCTACCCTCCGCTTTTGGCTGCAGATGCTGATGTCCCGTGCTTTGATTCGGGGGCTGCAGTCCAGCGTCTGGAGACGCGTGTCCACGTCGGGCGTCCTGCAGGCCACGCAGAAACATGGTGAGGAACCCTCCTGGACTTTTAACTTCTGACTGCACAGTCGGGACTGGTGGACTAGAATTACTGGTCCATCATAATTCAGGATGGAATTGAAGTTCTCCAGACCGCTATCAGCAGGAGGTAGAAACGTCCATTTTTTATTAGAACTCATTCATTGTGTTCCGATGTGCAGATGTGGACGTGTTGGACTGCAGCGTTCCTCAGTACAACAACCGGCTGGACACTCCACTGCCTGACGTTCCTTTCGTGAGGAACCTGGGAGCAGACCAGAAGAAGCTGAAGGAGAAGGAGAAGGGGGCATGGACCAGCCTCTCCAAGGAGGAGAAGTTAGCATGTAAAGGAGAACGTTTCATCACTCCACTGCGAGATTTGCAGGGTTCTAGATCAGCTCAGACAGCAGGTGGAGGTCAGGGTGTTTGTCCAAGTTTGTCCAGCAGGTGGCACACCCACACACACCAGGATGCCACCAAATATTTGGAGAGGGTAGAGTTAAATATTTTAGAAGCGTGTCATGGTTCTCAGGAGAACGAAGCAAAATTCTCATTAAAAACCAGTCAAGATGAGGAGATCCATGGGAACCGCAGAGCAGCGTTCTCCTGTCCAGAAAGAAGTTCATTAAGAACCAAAAAAGCTGTAGCGGCGGAACCCAGCAGGGGGCAGTAAAGCTCCGTACTCAGAACGAAGTGGAATCGGTGGGTTATGGATGCTGGTGTATTGATAGTGATGATGATGGTGATGTTGTTGATGATGATGGTGATTTTGAAGTTGATGGTGATTATGGTGATGATGATGATAGTAATGATGTGATTTGATGATGTTGATGATGGTGATTATGGTGATGATAATAGTGATGATTGTGGTGATGATGGTGGTGGTGGTGATTGTGATGATGGTGATGATGATGGTGATTTTGAAGTTGATGGTGACGATGATGGTGATGATGGTGATTGTGATGATGATGTTGGTGATGTTGGTGATTTTGAAGTTGATGGTGACGATGATGGTGATTGTGATGACGATGATGATGTTGGTGATGGTGATTTTGAAGTTGATGATGATGATTATGGTGATGATAATGTTGATGATGATGATGGTGATGTTGATGATGGTGATTTTGAAGTTGATGGTGACGATGATGGTGATTGTGATGACGATGATGATGTTGGTGATGGTGATTTTGAAGTTGATGATGATGATTATGGTGATGATAATGTTGATGATGATGATGGTGATGTTGATGATGGTGATTTTGAAGTTGATGGTGACGATGATGATGATGATGTATTTGTCTCTGCTTGGTCCTCAGTGTACCGCCTGTCGTTCGAGCTGACCTACCCCGAGATGAAGAGGGGCTCGGGCGAGTGGAAGACGGTGCTGGGCGGGATCTTCTTCTTCCTGGGCTTCACCGGCCTGCTGGTGTGGTGGCAGCGTTTCTCCGGTCAGTTGGGGTTGTCGCTGTCATCGGGCGTGTCGCGCAGCGCCGTGTTCCGTCACCGGGATGTCAGCCGCAGGACAGCTGCAGAATAATCCGGAATAATTGGCCCGTTCTGTGAAGACAGAGAATGGGGAACTAGGTGCTCATCCTCTAGCTGGAGGTTCCTGGTGGACACACCCGTTCTCCACTGAATACTGAGCAGCCTGTGTGTGTGTGTGTGTGTGTGTTGTACACCCTGCTGTTCAGCTCGATATTTCTGCTGTCTGTCTCTCGGTGTGTGTGTCTCTTGTCTTCTCTCCTGGAGACCTTCAGACAGGAGGAAGTGGTGCTCGTTACGTCCTGCTCTGGGACATTGTGATTTTAATGAACAATAAGGAACAGATTAAATCACTTAATCTATAGATTTAATTGATAGACTAAGTCCAGCGTAGACGTCCTACTCACACCCAGAAGCTGGATCTTCTCCCTGTCTGGTGGACGGATGGTGTGCAGATGGTTCTGTTTATGTTGGCATCGTGGACGGCTGTGGGCGGAGCACGGGGCGGCGCTGGTGTAAAAGTCGGGTGGGCGCAGGTTTCACCATCCAGCCCCAGAACCGCACGATAGGGTCAGAAATGATTAAAATGATGAGATCTGGTTATGACCTGTGACTGTCCTCTCCCCGCAGTGTTCGGCGACGTCCCCCACACCCTGTCACCCGAGTGGGTGGAGCAGCAGACCCAGCGCATGCTGGACATGCGGGTGAACCCCGTCCACGGCTTCTCCACCAAGTGGGACTACGAGAAGAAGCAGTGGAAGTAGCGCGTCACAGAGAACGTTGAAACGCTGTAGAGCCTTACAATAAAAACCTCGATACAGATCCGCCCGCGTGGTGGCTTCATTTCTGTAGGGTGCTAGTAGCCTAGCAGGTAACACACTCACCTGTAAACCAGAAGACCCAGGTTCAAACCCCACTTACTACCATCGTGTCCCTGAGCAAGACACTTAACCCTGAGTGTCTCCAGGGGGGGACTGTCCCTGTAACTACTGACTGTAGGGCGATCCGGTGGGTAAAATTACAAGAACAAAAATTCCCAGGTTCAGACCCGTCATACTACCATCGTGTCCGTGAGCAGGACATGTAACCCTGAGTGTCCCCAGGGGGGGGACTGTCCTTGTAACTACTGACTGTAAGTCACTCTGGTGGGTAAAATTACGAGACCAGAAAGTCCCAAGTTCAAACCCCAGTTACTACCATCGTGTCCCAGGGCAGGACATGTAACCCTGAGTGTCCCCAGGGGGGGGACTGTCCCTGTAACTACTGACTGTAAGTCACTCTGGTGGGTAAAATTACGAGACCAGAAAGTCCCAAGTTCAAACCCCAGTTACTACCATCGTGTCCCAGGGCAGGACATGTAACCCTGAGTGTCCCCAGGGGGGGGACTGTCCCTGTAACTACTGACTGTAAGTCACTCTGGTGGGTAAAATTACGAGACCAGAAAGTCCCAAGTTCAAACCCCAGTTACTACCATCGTGTCCCAGGGCAGGACATGTAACCCTGAGTGTCTCCAGGGGGGGACTGTCCCTGTGTCTACTGATTGTACGGCGATCCAGTGGGTAAAATTACAAGAACAAAAATTCCCAGGTTCAGACCCGTCATACTACCATCGTGTCCCTGAGCAGGACATGTAACCCTGAGTGTCCCCAGGGGGGGGACTGTCCCTGTAACTACTGACTGTAAGTCACTCTGGTGGGTAAAATTACGAGACCAGAAAGTCCCAAGTTCAAACCCCAGTTACTACCATCGTGTCCCAGGGCAGGACATGTAACCCTGAGTGTCTCCAGGGGGGGACTGTCCCTGTGTCTACTGATTGTACGGCGATCCAGTGGGTAAAATTACAAGAACAAAAATTCCCAGGTTCAGACCCGTGATACTACCATCGTGTCCCTGAGCAGGACATGTAACCCTGAGTGTCCCCAGGGGGGGACTGTCCCTGTAACTGAGTGTAAGTAAAATTACGAGACCAGACAGTCCACTTAATACCACCGTGTCTCTGAGCAGGACAGGGGACTCTGGATAAGGGCGTCTGGTAAACGCTGTAAATATGTAGTCCTGCGCATGAAGAAACATCTCGGGATCTTCTGCTGGCTTGCTGTCTGGGACCTGAAATGAACATTTTTGATCAGGAGGACGCCGTGATTTCGCGTGGCGGGACTCTCCTCTCGTCTCGCCTTCTGTTGAATGAGTGACGTAGGGCGGCCACGCCCCCTGCGCCGCCGCAGCCCCGCCCCTCGCCGCTCCGAGCAGCGGCGGCAGCAGCAGCAGACGCGACGCGACGCCACGCCGCGAGGGAAAGTTTGGTCCCGCGTCCGTGGACGGGCGTGGACAACTTCTCGCCGCGAAACTTCGGGACGCCATGTCCCCGCCCCCCGCTGTAACGTCCCCGCACCGCCGCCATGGCCAGCGACGTTCCCCACGACAGCCGCGCCATCGTGGAGAGCTACGTGTACCACCGACTCCTGCAGAAGGGCCACGCGTGGGACCGAGGCGCGCCCCCGCGGCGGGACGAGGCGCGCGGCCGCCTGCAGCGCGCGCTCCGCCGCGCCGGGGACGAGCTGGAGAGGATGTTCCGCCGGGACCTGGCGTCCGTGGGCCGGCGGCTGCGGCTGAGCCGCGGGACCTTCTCCGCCGTGGTGGAGGAGCTGTTCCGGGACGGCGTCAACTGGGGACGCGTCGTGGCGTTCTTCGAGTTCGGCGGCGCCGTGTGCGTGGAGAGCGTGGGCCGCCAGGCGAGCCCGCAGGTGGAGAACGTCACGCAGTGGATGACGGAGTACCTGGACGGACCCCTGCGCGTCTGGATCGAGGACAACGGAGGATGGGTAAGATGCGCGACGTCCTCCTCGCACCTGGACAGGTGTCCCCCTGGAGACACGGTGGTAGTAGGCGGGGTTTCAACCTGGGACCTCTGACTAGGCTTCAACCACCCCAACCGACCTGTCCTGTGTCTGTGTCTGAGGTGTCCAGACAGTGGCAGCGGGGGACAGTCCCCCTGGAGACATGGTGGTAGTAGGCGGGGTTCCAACCTGGGACCTCTGACTAGGCTTCAACCACCCCAACCGACCTGTCCTGTGTCTGTGTCTGAGGTGTCCAGACAGTGGCAGCGGGGGACAGTCCCCCAGGAGACATGGTGGTAGTAGGCGGGGTTCCAACCTGGGACCTCTGACTAGGCTTCAACCACCCCAACCGACCAGTCCTGTGTCTGTGTGTGTGTCTGAGGTGTCCAGACAGTGGCAGCGGGGGACAGTCCCCCTGGAGACATGGTGGTAGTAGGCAGGGTTCCAACCTGGGACCTCTGACTAGGCTTCAACCACCCCAACCGACCAGTCCTGTGTCTGTCTGTCTCTGTGTGTGAGTAAGTGTGCGAGTGTGTGTATGTGAGTCTGTGTGTGACTGAGTGAGTGTGTGTGTGTGTGTGTGTGTGTGTGTGTGATTGAGTGTGAGTGAGTGTGTTTTGTCCCTCTTCGCCCGGTATACCTGCCGTGTGTTCTTGCTGATGCCGGTGTGACGGGTTGGATGTTGGTAACCGGCGTTTCTGCCGCTGTGTTCCTGTACACCTGTCCAGGTGGGGCAGTGGTGGCCCGGCGGTTAAGGAAGTGCTGCTCCCCGGGCGCCTGTCATGGTGCCCACTGCTCACTCAGGGTGATGGTTAAATACAGAGGACACATTTCACTGTGTGCACCGTGTGCTGTGCTGCTGAGTATCACATGTGACAATCACTTTAGATACCCGGATCTGCCCAGATACGGGCGGGGTCGCACCTTGTGCGGGGTATAAAGTGTGAGGTGTCGCAGCGCCTGTCCCCGGGCGCCTGTCATGGTGCCCACTGCTCACTCAGGGTGATGGTTAAATGCAGAGGACAAATTTCACTGTGTGCACCGTGTGCTGTGCTGCTGTGTATCACGTGTGACAATCACTTCACTTTCACCGTCATGTCTGGACTTCGGTTGTCCCCAGTCTGATGGGACCCACGATACGCCACGTTGTCAGAGATGTATTCAGGTTGGATAGTTACCCAGGCTCGCCGGGTTCTACCCGTCTCGGGTCCAGCTGAGGGAACCGGTGCCTCCGTTCTGCAGCTCTTTGTTTAGGGAATTTTCTTCTAATCTGATTGGTTAATCAGGATAAAAGCAGAAAAAAAGGTCCATCTGGTGCGGCCGTAAGGAAATGGAATGTGCTGAGTGGGTGGGGCTTGGAGAAGGGCCGACTCAGCTCTCCTGGCGGAGGCCCCGCCCCGGCCCGCCCCCAGCACACCTTGGCCGAGCGGCGAGGGGAATACCAACTCTCCACGCTGGCTGCTCGGGTTATTTACACGGGTCCCTGCAGGATTATAATATCACTCGCCCCGCCCGCCCCGCCCACCCCACCGTTAATCTACTACTTGTTTATCCCGGGATCAACCCCCCCCCCCCCACGATAATCAGGCCGTCCGTCCGCAGCCCATTACCCAGATCCCATTCATCTCGCGCCAGGACACCCCACCAGTGGGAGGAAAACGACCCCCTGACCCCTGGTGTGCTCCCGGGGCAGGGGCGGGGCACTGGGAGGGGTCACTGCGTCACCAGGATTACTGCTCTGGTGTGACATCATTTCTGTTTCAGAGACACATTATCATTCATTTGTGTGTGTGTGTTGTGTGTGTTGTGTGTGAAGTGTGAGGATATATCTGTACTTTCTCTACATCACTAATGAGGCCAAACTCTCCCGAGAGAGAGAGAGAGAGAGAGAGAGAGGTGTGTATGTGTGTATGTGTGTATGTGTGTATGTGTGTATGTGTGGTGTGCACCTACCTTGGGGTCTTCTGTTACAGACAGATCATTAATCAAGTCCTATTCTAACAGCAGGAGAAGTATCCATGTGTGTGTGTTGTCGTGTGTGTGTGTGATCGCATGCTTGTGTGTGTATTCTGTTTAAGAGCAGCTCACACACTGCATACCTGTATTCCCCTGGGTTTTTAGTGTGTGTGTGTGTGTGTGTGAGAAGTGTGATCGCATGCTTGTGTGTGTGTGTGTGTGATTGCATGCTTGTGTGTGTGTGGTGTGTGTGTGATTGCATGCTTGTGTGTGTGTGCGATTGCATGCTTGTGTGTGTGTGTGTGCGATTGCATGCTTGTGTGTGTGTGTGCGATTGCATGCTTGTGTGTGTGTGTGCGATTGCATGCTTGTGTGTGTGTGTGTGCGATTGCATGCTTGTGTGTGTGTGTGTGTGCGATTGCATGCTTGTGTGTGTGTGTGTGTGATTGCATGCTTGTGTGTGTGTGCGATTGCATGCTTGTGTGGTGTGTGTGTGTGTGTGTGATTGCATGCTTGTGTGTGTGTGTGTGTGTGTGTGTGTGTGTGGGTGTGGTGTGTGTGTGTGTGTGTGTGGTGTGTGTGTGTGTGTGAGTGTGTGTGTGCGTGTGGAGTGAGTGAGTGTGTGTGGTGTGAGTGCATGAGTGAGTGTGTGTGTGTGTGTGTGTGTGTGTGTGTGTGTGTGTGTGTGTGTGTGTGTCACAGTGGAGCATTTAAAATAAAGATCAGATGAAACGTCCGTGACTCCGTCAGCTCTTCGTTTTCCTGCATGTGACTCTTTCAAGTGACGGCGGAACATGAAACCCCTCGGAGGGCGAGCGAGCGAGCGAGCGAGGGAGAGAGAGGCCGTTTTGTTTTGATGATATTTGGCGGGAATAATGAGCGTGCCGCGCCCGCCGCGCCCGCCGCGCCCGCCCGCTCTGTATTCTGCAGCTGCCGTGCCCTTGGCTGGAAGTCGGGTGGAGGGTGTAGCGCTCTGTTGTTGTTAGTGTCTGCACACCTGCACTCAGGTGTGTGAGGGCGTGCCGATGCGGGTGGGGCACGCACACACATGCACACTCACGCACTTACACACACGCACACACACACTCACTCACACACACACACTCACTCATGCACTCACACACACTCACATACACACACTCACTCACTCACACGCACACACACACTCACACACACACTCACTCACACACACACGCACACACACACACACACACACACAC
Organism: Denticeps clupeoides; assembly: GCF_900700375.1. Taxonomy (NCBI): domain Eukaryota; kingdom Metazoa; phylum Chordata; class Actinopteri; order Clupeiformes; family Denticipitidae; genus Denticeps; species Denticeps clupeoides. The sequence continues at coordinate 12,761 of NW_021629802.1, read as the reverse complement.
ACACACACGCACACACACACACACTCACTCATGCACTCACACACACTCACATACACACACTCACTCACTCACACGCACACACACACTCACACACCACACTCACTCACTCACACACACACCACCACACCCACACACACACTCACTCACACACACACTCACTCACACACACACTCACTCCTCACTCACACACCCACTCACTCACTCACACACACACACATACACACACATCACTCACTCACACACCCACACACACACACACTCACACCACACACACACACACACACACTCACACGCACACGCACACACGCACGCACGCACGCACACACTCACTCACTCACACACACACACACACACACACGCACACACACTCACTCACACACACTCACTCACTCACACTCACACACACACACCACACACTCACTCACTCACACACACACTCCTCACACTCACACTACACACTACACATCACACTCACACGCCCACCACACTCACTCACTCACTCCGCCACCTCACTCCCTACCCATCCCACCCCACACAACCTCCACCAACGCACACACGGAATCTGTGATGAAAGGACGAAGGTATAAACGGCGGTGGCTGACAGCAGCGGGGAAGATCAGAGACGAGGGGACAAATCGGAGGTGACAGACGCAGTCGGGGAGCCACCGGAGACGGTGGGAAAACCCCTGGGAGAAACGCGGCCCGCTTCTCGCTCTTCATCAGCGTCGAGACGTTATGAATCATCTGGAGAACCCCCATCCCTGCTCTCGTTCTAACCACGTCCATTTACATGATCCAGAGAGGGTTCTCCAGGACCAGAAGGAGCATGACAGGTTTTGTAGAAAAGTGGAAGTTCCAGATTAAGTGGTAGACTTGCTGGGACCTGTGTGGATGGATGGATGAATCCAGCTGATGCAGTGCTGGAGGAACCGTCATGACCAAGCGACAGTTAGCGGTGCAGGATGAGGAGGAAAGGTGAAGGAGAGATCCCCGCGGCCCAGGAGGTCCTGATGTGGACATTCAGATGATTAGATGTCTGAAAGGAGAGGGTAAGATGAGGTCCAGAGGGACGAGTCCAGACAGTCTGCATGGAGCACCAAGGAGACTGGAGAAGTGGAGAACACTGAGCATGGACACACACACACACACACACACACTGTGATGGTCGGGGACGAAGTGTCTGTCAGGACCAGCTGCAGGAGCCCCACTGGATGCTTTGTTCTGAAATCCATCTGTAATCTGATTGATTCTTGAGTCATTTTAAATAATGTCAGTTTCTACTGAAGTGAGTGTGTGTGTGTGTGTGTGTGTGTGTGTATTGATCTCTGACCATTGTTATGCTCTCTAATCATCTGTGTTGTCTTGTCTGCATTCTGGAGCTTTGCTGGCGTATTTGTACAGCTTTAATTCAGAGTACAAAACACACACACACACACACACACACACACACACCACATTTAATCAGCCAGCCTGACTGCTGCTCCAATTTAAAAAAACGAGAGTAAAACGCACAAAAGAGGCGGGTAGTGGGCGAAAGGGAGCGAGAGAACGTAATGGGAGAGAACGGCGCCGCTTTGATCCGCCTCTGTCAGCACACAAGGTTCTAAAGGCAGAACTGACGGCGCTGCCCCCTGAGGAACCGAGAGCCGAGGCCATGGGCCAACGGACTAATGACGCGCGCACACACACACACACACACACACACAATCATTATCTCCTCCAGAGAGAGGGACCCAAACCGCCTCGGAACGTCTAATCCCGCCCGCGCCTGTTCTTAAACTCGGCGCGCTGCTGTCTGAATGCTCGGTGGGAACGTGTTTAAACACGGCGAGGGGAGAACCGCACCCCCATTTCATTCAGACGCCCACACAGGACCTGTCAGCACGACAACATATACACACACACACACACACACACACAAAGACATCGTGACAAACACAGTCACACGCACATCACACAGACACTTTGCTGGTGACACCGATTTTCCTTCTGATCCAGAACGTCCACGGCGGTGTTCCCGACGGGTTCTGCTGAGTGGCACCACAGCAGGTGGTACCTGGTAACACTGAGAACTGTCTGTTATACGGTACCATACCATATACAGCATTTACCAGCATTTACAGCATTTACGTCCTTATCCAGATCGACTTACAGTCAGTAGTTACATTTTTTTTTTTTTTTTTTTTAGTTACAGGGACAGTCCCCCCCCTGGAGACACTCAGTCTCCTGCTCAGGGACACGATGGTAATAAGTGGGGTTTGAACCTGGGTCTTCTGGTTCATAGGTGAGTGTGTTACCCACTAGGCTACTACCACCTAATACACAATCACCTCTACAATATACAGCTGTGTGTGTTGTAACAGTGTATCTGCTGGAGTGTGTAACAGTGTATCTGCTGGTGTGTTTGTGTGTGTGTGTGTAACAGTGTATCTGCTGGAGTGTTTGTGTGTGTGTGTGTAACAGTGTATCTGCTGGTGTGTTTGTGTGTGTGTGTAACAGTGTATCTGCTGGTGTGTGTAACAGTGTATCTGCTGGAGTGTGTGTGTGTGTGTGTGTGTGTGTGTGTGTGTAACAGTGTATCTGCTGGTGTGTGTTTGTGTGTGTGTGTAACAGTGTATCTGCTGGTGTTTGTGTGTGTGTGTAACAGTGTATTTGCTGGAGTGTTTGTGTGTGTGTAACAGTGTATCTGCAGTGTTTTGTGTGTGTGTGTAACAGTGTATCTGCTGGTGTGTGTAACAGTGTATCTGCTGGTGTGTGTAACAGTGAATCTGCTGGAGTGTTTGTGTGTATGTAACAGTGAATCTGGTGGTGTGTGTGTTACAGTGTATTTGCTGGTGTGTGTGTGTGTGTGTGTGTGTTCCTCCTCCTCTGTTCATTTGTTGGTCTCCTTCTTCCGCACCTTCAGATGTTTTTTTAAAGCGTCTCATGGTGTGGGTCTGGAGAAGAAGAGCGTGGAGTTGAATGGACTTTCATCCTCGGCAGCAGTGCAGCGAGTCTCTTCATCTCATTACCGATTATTACTGATCATAATCGGCAGTGATGCTGAGTACCATAAACAGGCAGAACTGCAGAAGGTCCACCGCACTATTTATTCCGCTGTAGGAACCGGTTTGTTCTCCTCCACAGTGGCATTTTATGAATGAATTTCTCTCATTATCATCTTTTCCCGGCTAAGTGGCCCTTTGCAGCTCCACGCTCACCATCTGCTGGTTTATTTGGTAATTATACTCTTGTCTGATGCCTTCTGAACTCATCTTTACACCCTGCTGCGCTGGGAAAGGAGCTCCAGAGAACTCTTCATATTCCTACAGCTGGAGATTCTGCAGGGTTCTGCATGCAGAACCTACAGATGCAGGTGGTCTGGAGGATTCTTCCTCTCTGAGGCTTCTTTTGTCCCGAGGAACCAGACTCTTGGTTCCAGCTGCTGAAAAGACCAAATTGGCCCAGGTCTGGCCAGCCTGGCACAGCCGCCTGCCAGCTGCCCCCGATGCATCTGCAGAACCTGACACCACCACAGAACAAGAACCCTGGAGAAACGTGTCTGGAGCAAAAGCCAGGGATTCTGGGACTGCTAATTGGATAATGATGGGTGGGATTGAGGAGCCTCCGAAAGATCAGAACCAGGACAGTGGAGCGTTCTGTGTAGAATACTAACCAGCCGGCGCGTGGAGGCCTCGCCGCTATCTGATGTATTTTTATGGCGCGGGATGAATAATTCATGGCAGCATGGGGCGGGGCCGAGTAGTTCCGCGTTCATCTCCGCCCTCCGGGGGAACCTCAGAGGAACCTCCGCTTCTGCACAACCGGACCTCCCGTTCTGTTCACCTTCAGTAGCACACCAGAACCTGGGTCCCTGGTGCGTCCATACAGGAAGTGGGCGAGGTGGTCACATGACCTGCGTTTTACCAGCGAGGATCATTGCAGTTATGTAAGCCCTGCCCACTTTTATTGTAACGACCCCACACTGACATCACCGGGGGGATTTTGGAGGATCAGACAGGATCAGCAGGAGGAAATGTTGGTCCGGGGGTCTCTAGCGTGGAAATGGAGAGTGAAGTGATTGTCACTGTGATGCACAGCACACGGAGACACAGTGAAACGTGTCCTCTGTATTTAACCATCACCCTGAGTGAGCAGTGGGCACCATGACAGGCGCCCGGGGAGCAGTGTGTGGGGACGGGACCTTCATCAAGGGGACCTCAGCGGCACCTTGGCAGTTTTGGATTTGAACCGGCAACCTTCTGATTACGGGGCCGCTTCCTTAAGCGCTAGACCACCACTGAAGGTTCCTGTTCCAGTGTAGGCCACTGGAACCTGGTGGTGGTGAGAGCTCTTCCACTCCCTTACTTCCCAAAAAATGTCCAGGCCACTAATAATCTTCATTTGAGGAGCATGTTACTTCCTGACGGGCCCATCCAACATTTCCATGCAGTAAAGACACCAGAGAGCGGCCTGCTGGATTATTCATCACCACACTCCATGCAGAGCAAAATCCCTCTTCTAATTAGAACAATGCTGATATAAACGGCTCTGATGTAGCTGGTCTGATATCTTCTGGATAAAAGCTGTAAAGTCGAGAAGCTGCAAGACCTTTCAGTACGAACAAGGTCCTGAGGAATTTCACTAAATTCTCTTATAAATCCATCTTTGGAGAAGCTCAGTTACAGAACACAACTGCTTGTCAGGAGGAAACTTAAATAATCATGTTATCCAGCAGATCTTGTCCCAGGGGCCAAGATATCAGTTCTGGGATTTGGTGTTCATGGATCCTGATGGAGGCGCCGGTGTGAAAGTTCTGCTGCAGGGCATACCAGCGAAACAGAAAGGATCATGGGACGGACCTGACCAACACCATCCAGGAGCTGCAGAGACGAAAGTTCAGAAGAGCGTTCCCAGGTCACCCACATTGTCCTGGTTCTCCTGAGGCCAGAACTTCTGTTGTTCAGCATCTCACTTATCATGATGTCATCAGGCCGTGCGTGTGTGTGTGTGTGTGAGTGTGTGTGTGTACACTGCAGCATTTGATGATGACTGCTGAGGTTTTGAAATGCAGAGGCGGGCCGGGAGATCACCTGTTCAATGACACCGAGATGAAAGCCGTGTGTGTGTGTGTGTGTGTGTCGTGTGTGTGTGTGTGTGTGTGTGTATGTGTGAGTGTGTGCGAGTGTGTGCGCTTGGTGGGTCCACATTCCAGTGATTTTGTGACAGATTATAGAGGAAAAGACTAAACTTATTTTACCCTGGACAGACAGACACACACACACACTCACACTACATACACACTACACACACACACACACACACACCAGTCCAGGATTGTGGAAAATTCCTGGGAGACCAAATAAAAGTTGATATGGTTCTAGATGGTTCTGTGGAGTGTGTAATCACACAAGTATTTAAGTGGCACTGAAACTCCATATAAAGACGGCGGCTCCACGCTGGCGGTGTGTTTTTACGCCGGTTGCTAGGTAACCTAATAGCGGTGGCCGCATGGTGAAGGAACAGTGAAGTGCTTCTGATCCTGTGTCTCCGTGTGACATCATGAATGTCAACTGGTCCAAAAAGACGAAAACGGGTCAACAACGTCGTCAACACGCATGCAAAAATGCGGCAACAACGTCTTCAACGTCCAACATGCGCACAAAAAGACGCCGACAACGTCTTCAACGTCCAACACGCATGCAAAAATGCCTGGGCGGCAACAACGTCTTCAACGTCCAACATGCGCACAAAAAGACGCCGACAACGTCTTCAACGTCCAACACACACACAAAACGTGGCAGCAACGTCTTCAACGTCCAACAACGTCCAACACGCACACAAAAACACACCAACAACGTCGTCAACGTCCAACACGCATGCAAAAATGCGGCAACAAACGTCTTCAACGTCCAACATGCGCACCAAAAACGCATCAACAACGTCGTCAATGTCCAACACACATGCAAAAATGCTGGCAACAACGTCTTCAACGTCCAACATGCGCACAAAAACGCATCAACAACGTCGTCAATGTCCAACACACATGCAAAAATGCGGCAACAAACGTCTTCAACATCCAACAATGTCCAACACGCACACGAAAACGTATCAACAACGTCGCCAACGTTCAACACACGCACACGAAAACGTGTCAACAGCGTGTTAACAACAACAACAACATCAATGTCCAACCACACTAAAGCGCACCAAACGTTGGCATCAATGTCCGACACACACACGAAAATGCGTCAACAACGTCGTCAACATTCGACACACACACATGAAAGTGCGGAGGGATTTTACAGTGGTGACTTCCTGTTCATTTCAGTACTTCTGTCTTTCAGATGCGACATTTGCATTTTAGCTGGAAATTCCAGTGCAGCTGTACACAGACATGCAGAATCAGGTAGAGGAGAGGGCGGGGCATCCAAACACAGCTAGAGATGAGGGGGTTTCCTACACACACACACAGAGTCTCTGTTATAACAGCTAGAATGATACTTGCAGCGACCTACACAATGATAACTACACACACACACACGCCTGCGCGCAGTGCGACTTGCCCTGTCGCTCTGTTGGGGGGGTAGTGGCAGATGGGTGATTTTGCATTCATGCAGCCTGGGGGGCACAAGGCCGACCAGCCCCTCCCACTCACAAAATACAAATTCCAGTGAGAGGGGGGCAGACAGCAACACACACACACACTCGCTCTGTGTGTGTGTGTGTGTGTGAGTGTGAGTGTGTGTGAGCTTGTTTGTTTGTTCTTAACTGTAATAGAGAAGATGTGTGTTCATGTTTTCTTCCAGCCCACTGCTTTGTAGACAGCAAGCAGAAACCCTTCAGCGTGAGTGTGTGTGTGGTGTGTTTGTGTGTTTGTGTGTGTGCAGCATTCAGGAATCTCCAGGGCTGCTTCACAGCTCGAGTAAAGCTCAGAGAAGAAGGGACACAGTCTGAAGATGACTGAAGTTTTCTGCTCTTTAACTTGACATGGCTGTGTGTGTGTGTGTGTGTGTGTGTGTGTGTGTGTGCGTGCGTGTGTTGCCAGCATCTCTGTAATGAGCCTAGCTCCTCCAGTATGAGTTTGTAGCCATGTGTGTGTGTGTGTGTGTGTGTGTGTACAATACAGAACAGAATCAGCATGGAGATGAAAACTGGAGAAGGTGACCTTCAGTAATTCTTAATAAATGTTCTGCAGCAGAAGACTTGAAAGCCACGTCTGCGTGGTGGACAGAGGCCAGGAGAACTCAGGCGTCGCAGAGACCCTCCTTTCTTCTTGGCAGCTCCAAGGTCCCCGGGTTTGAAGTTTCGACCTTCGTGTCTCTGTGAAGTTGGAACTCCCCACCCGGGCAGCGAGGCGGGATTTGATGCCATTGATTTTTACGTTTTTTTTGTATTCGTGAAACTGGAGTTGATGTTGGTCTGGATGCCCAATGAAGTTCTTCATCCCACCCAACTTCCTGCTTTTGAGCCCAACAGGGGAATCACTTTGATCCATTTTAAAACGCCCGGACCAAATTCTGCCAACCATCGGAGAAAATACCAACTTGTGAAATCCCCAGAAACACCAGTGGACCCTGCTCTCCATCCAAATGGACTTCACTTCTCCAACGTTTATCTGGAGACCCATCTCCTTCATTTGTTCTGTCACAACTGCTCTCCCAAGATGTTCTAGAGGATGATGATGTTCTTGAACCCCAGTTCTCATTTTTTCATAATGATGTCGTTCCTGATTCATTTGGATTCTTTGGGTGGTGGTAGAAATTTCACAGATGATTTTATGAGATGTTGTTTTGACGTGAGGATGATTGAAAAGTCCCAGCGCCACTGGGCTGTCCATGTGGTATTCCCCTGAATCGCGACCTGGTGAACTCTGATCTTCTTCTGGCCCAGCTTCGTTGGGGCATTGGGGAAAGCAGGATGAAGGAGGTAGAAGTGATGAAGTGTCTGAGATTTGAGGGTCAACCACCATCCACAGGTCCGGTTCTGTCCTGGTTGTTCTGTTGGTGGTGGTTCCTCCCTTCCTGGAAGAGACTGTGTTGGCTCAGCTTCATGGAAGTTGGAGGTGAAGTTCCATCACTGCCTGCTACTTTTTTACTACAGGATTATGGTTCTGATGTCAGGTTCTGTAGTGCTCTGTGGTCATCAGCAGGTTCCTGATGGGACAAGACCAACTGAGCACCATGGGGGATATTAGGACCTTTGTGTGTGTGTGTGTCAGTCTGAAGGAGTGTGTGTGTGTGATTGTGTGTGTGTGTCAGTGTAATGCAGGAAAATCTGCAGGTGTGTGTGTGTGTGTGATTGTGTGTGTGTGTCAGTCTGAAGGAGTATGTGTCAATGTAATGCAGGAAAGGCTGCAGAGGTGTGTGTGTGTGTGTCTTCACGCATGTGTTCTGCAGACTAGGAGAGTGTGTGTGATGTTCACATGACTGTAGGGCAGTGTGTGTGTGTGTGTGTGTGTAGTACAGCATGTAGGCTGTGGTGCACTGTGATTGGCTGATTATGGGGCCCTCTGATTGGTCGGTGTGTGTCGGAGCAGTGAGGTGCTGCTGGAAAACTTCCTTCCTTCCTTTCTTTCTTTCTTCTTCTTTTGTGGAGTGGAGCGGGCGGGTGGAGAGGCGGAGCCAATCCTTTCATCTCATCTCCGCCTACTCACCACCCACGCACACACACACCCACACACACACACACACACACTCAGAGCAACCCCCGACAGGCATTCCTTCTTAAAGTTTAATCAGCGCTGCTCTGTTCCCTTCTCTACCACGTTCCTCTGGTTCCTCGGTTCTGTTGTGTGAAGGTGCTGCTGTGGTGTTCTCCCCTCCACCCTCCCCACCATGCTGGTGTCTGACTGAAAGAATGTGACCTCGGTGGGGGTGGGGACATCCAGGCTGCTAACGACTTTCAGGAAGTGGACTTTCCCTCCAGCAGCAGTCAAAGCCAAGTTGACTTTCTCCTCCTCCTCCCCCCGCCGTCTCTCGTCTTCAAAGTCAATGTCGTAAACACACATGGCGGTAGCAGCAGGGGTCAGAGGTCAGGGTGTGGTGTGGCAGCGGCAGGTCTCAACGCGGGACCTTCCCCTCATTTGACTGGAGCTGGCTGTAGAAAAAGAGGAACTTTCTCCCTCCGTGTGTTCTGCACACGATTAAACCCGAGTCGTTGTGCTGTATCTAGAACTGTATCTAGAACCCGGCTCTCGGGAGGGACCTCACAGTGAATGTTTGCTGATGCACTTGAAGTTGTAGGTTTGTGGTCGTTATCGAGCTCTTAATTAGAACTGCGTGTGCTCGCGCTCTTTCCAAGTAACGCTGCGGCTTCCGGCGCGGCCCGATCAGCTGATCTGGCGGGGCCCCGCCCCCGTCTGCCATCGCCGTCATCGCCGCGGCTCCCGTGTGGGTGGAAGTGCTGAATGACACTCACAGTCATTCACAGAATCTACAAACGCTTGTTTGCTTTATGGACACTGAGTGTGTGTATGTGTGTGTCTGTGTGCGTGGGTCTGTGTGTGTGTGTGTGTGTGTGTGTGTGCATGTGTGTGAACTTGACAACAGGGAAGTGGATTGAATGACAGAAGATGAAGTGGTTAAAAAGTTGAGAGAGAGGAGGTATGTGTGCGTGTGTGTGGTGTGTGTGTGTGTGTCTGTGTGCGTGTGTGTGTGTGTCTGTGTGTGTCTGTGTGTGTGTATGTGTGTGTGCGCGTGTGTCTGTGTGTGCATGTGTCTGTGTGCGTGTGTGTGTGTGGTGTCTGTGTGAACTTGACAACAGGGAAGTGGATTGAATGACAGAAGATGAAGTGGTTAAAAAGTTGAGAGAGAGGAGGTATGTGTGCGTGTGTGTGTCTGTGTGTGTGTGTGTGCGTGTGTGTCTGTGTGTGTCTGTGTGAACTTGACAAAAGGGAAGTGGATTGAATGGAAGAAGACGAAGTGGTAGAGATGTGTGTGTGTGGCGTCTGTGTGTGTGTGTTCTAGAAACCATAAATCATCCCAGCATTATTGGATGATATTTAGAACATTAGGAAACATCGCGCTCAGTTGGACGCGGAACCGTCGGAACCGCCCACCCGGCCCCCCATCAGCTGAAGGCGCTCCGGGTTTTAATTGCTCTTAACGATCACACCGCTGCCTTAATTGTTCCTGTTATTTTTAGCCGGCCGATTATGATTTTAAATTCCCAGGGAGCTCAACCTGGTTCCAGATGAAGCTGAAGGAGATGGGCTATTCAAGCACTTCCTGTTCTGAAGCGTAGTAGAACCGAGCGAGAGAACAGCAGAAAGGGTTCGCAGGTACTTCACTCTTAGATCACAGGGTAAAAATGGGAACGCTGCGGCGCCCCCGACTCTAAGAATACCGGTTGTGGTCACTCACGTTCTAAGAACTAAGCTGAGGTTTCCCGAGAACGCAGATTAAAGAGAACTCGCTGCAGACTGCAGCATGCAAGAGATGATGAGAACGAGCACCGCAGATCCCGCCTCTTCCACATCGCTGGGTCCTGGTCTTAGTGAAGTTCTACAGACGAGCGAGGTCTTCAGGTGGAACCATGTGTTCTGCACAGCCACCATTTCAGCCTGGGCTTTTTAAAAACTCCCAGCAGAACATCTCAGCTCAGTTTTCATCAGTGAAATGCGGCATGTTTACTAGTAAGATCGTTTAAAATGAATCTCATGATTGATGCATCGCAAGGCAGATGTGGACAGTTCAGCATGGACGCGGTGCAGAACACAATCAGTTATTTCACAAAGACGTCGATTTTCTGGTTCTAAAGTAGCGCCGATAGTGACTGTAGCACGTTGGAAATGAACATCCTCAGAACGCCACATGTTCCTGCTGCAACATCTTTCGCTGTTTAACGCCCATCATTGTTTAACAGCATTTACCAGACGCCCTTATCCAGAGCCACTTACAGTCAGAACGTTCTCCTGCTCACCAACAGTCAACATCACAGTGGAAGTGGCCAAGAACTCATGATCTCGTGCTTGACCACGTCCACTATGATGAACCATTTGCTGCTGTTCAGCGTCTGCCGCTGTTCACCGTTCGCCGCTGTTCACCGTTCGCCGCTGTTCACCATTTTTTCCGCTGGTCACCGTTCGCCGTTTCTCACATTTATTGCTGTTAAACGCTTTTTAAGAATTTCAATGCTTGTTGCTGTTCACCGTTCGCCGTTTCACCGTTCGCCGCAGTTCACCGTTCGCCGCTGTTCATTGTTGTCACTGTTCACCATTCGGTGCTGTTCACCGTTCGCCGCTGTTCACCGTTCGCCGCTGTTCACCGTTCGCCGCTGTTCATTGTTCGTCGCTGTTGACAATTCACCACCGTTCACCGTTCACCACTGTTCACTGTTCACCATTCATCACTGTTCACCATTTTTTTCCGCTGTTCATCGTTCGCCGCTGTTCATCGTTTGTCACTGTTCACCGTTCGCCGCTGTTCACCGTTCGCCGCTGTTCACCGTTCGCCGCTGTTCACCATTTTTTCCGCTGTTCACCATTTTTTCCGCTGTTCACCATTCGCCACTGTTCACCATTTTTTCCGCTGTTCATCGTTCGCCGCTGTTCATCGTTTGTCACTGTTCACCATTTTCCCCGCTGTTCACCGTTCGTCGCTGTTCACCGTTCGTCGCTGTTCACCGTTCGTCGCTGTTCACCGTTCGCCGCTGTTCACCGTTCGCCGCTGTTCACCGTTCGTCGCTGTTCACCGTTCGTCGCTGTTCACCGTTCGCTGCTGTTCACCGTTCGCCGCTGTTCACCGTTCGCCGCTGTTCAGCTTTCGCCGCTGTTCACCATTCGTCACTGTTCACCATTTTTTCCGCTGTTCACCATTTTTTCCGCTGTTCACCATTCGCCACTGTTCACCATTTTTTACGCTGTTCACCGTTCGTCACTGTTCATTGTTTGGCACTGTTCACCATTCGCTGTTCACCGCTGTTTCATCGTTTGTCACTGTTCACCGTTCACCGCTGTTCACCATTTGTACTGTTTGTTCAGCAGTAATTGACGGCAGGAGAACATTGCATGCAGCGTTTATTTGACGTCCTTTTAAAACGAGTGTCCCGGTGAACCGGGTCTTGGTCTCTTCTCACGCTCCACCTGTAACAGATGAGAAGGGGGTCGGATGTGGAGCATTTTTTGGTGGTGTTAGTCCATGGGGTTGGATGAAGGTCCGTTGACTGGGACTCCAGCAGGTCTAAACTGGGGCAGGCGAGGAAAACGGAATTCTTCCAACAATGGATCCCGGCGCAGCCGCTACGTAGATTAGCATATTTCCACCTACCAGCCCTTCCACACGCGGGATACGGAATTTTAATTCTCCGTTCCTGCGCATCATAAACGCCGCTTTGTGACTTTCAGAGGAGCGATTTGTAATTATCAGTCAGGTTTACGCCATTTACCAGACGTCCTTATCCAGAGGGACTTCCAATCAGTAGTGACAGGGACAGTCCCCCCCTGGAGACACTCAGGGTTACGTGTCTTGCTCAGGGACATGATGGTAGTAAGTGGGGTTTGAACCCGGGTCTTCTGGTTTATAGGTGACTGTTACCCGCTAGGTTTTCCCATGTGGGACGTCCGCTGTGTGTGTGACCTCTAAACTCCGCAGGTTCCACGTTCCGTACGGTGCAGGGAGAACCCGGCTCCGCCGCCGCTGCTTATTTGTAGCGTTACAGAGATTTACAGAGAAATGAAAATGGCGTGAACCTCATGGGGCCCCTCGCGGGAAACTGTGCATCCGCCCGTATTTACACGCTCCTCTCGGATGTTTGCCAGCGCGCCGCGATTCATTATGCAA